>NW_004524645.1:605554-625891 GCF_000260255.1 Octodon degus
TTTTATATTCTCCTCTATTTTTTTATCAGTGTATTCTTTAGAAACATTTAGTACTTCTTTGACTATAGTTACCACTACATTTTTTAGTTCCTAAATTATTTCTGATCTGATTTCTTCTATACCTTTGTGCCCTTGATTCTTTACTGTCAACGCTATTATTTCAGAGATATCTGGTGTGTGATTTCCAGTTTCCTCAGTGCTAGTGTTTTCTGCATTTGTACTGGGTGGACTCGGGTCCTCCAACTCAACTCTTGTTGCTTAGTTTCTGCTTTTCCTTGGTCTTAACCATCCATCAGAAAAGTATAAAAACAAAATATAAGAAGTAAAGCCATGATGTTTTGTTGAGCTGTAGGGGACTCAAATGAACAATTTCTGACATTGCCAGTGAAGTGGAAGACCCAATACTATTATGGACTACTGGACTCTTTTAGAATATTTTGCTGAGTTAACACACTTTTAACATTCATATAACAGAACTGAGCAAAAAGAGTGGATATACATGAATATCCCTTTTGTATCTGTATATTCATAATGGTTAGGATAGATATATAGCTACTTTCTCTTAATGAATAGAGGGGTTTGTTCTAATCGTGTTTGTAAGTAGGATATCATGTCCTCATCTTGACAGCATTTAACCACTAGGAAGAATGTATGCAATTTGTTAATTATTGAATCTGTCCTACCAATTTGGTTTGAAATGGTCTCATTGCTATTTGTTTGTAAATAAAATTATGGAAAAAAAATAAAACCTCAATGGAAGCCACTGCTTTTCACATCCTTTTTAAAAATGTATTTGCTTATTACAGGGTCTCATTACACAGTTCAGATTCACAGTGATCCTCCTGTTTTCATCCTCCCCAATACTGGGATTACACTACTCCTGGACTCTGTGGCTGGCTGACTTAGCCCACCCTGGAGGCGAGGCTGGCATGGCATCTGGTGCTAAGGATCTAACTGCACTCCCTGCAGTTGCCTAAGCAGGTGCTTTAGTCCTCTGCGCTATCCCACCTGCCTGACATACTTTTATCTTTGGGGAAAAGTAACTTTTCAGCACTGATAGGTATTTTCTTATGCAAAGTTTGTTCACCAAATTTTCTTGTCCTCCAGGGATCTCCAACCTTTGAGAAAGTTCTTTATACTAGGACTAATATACTTTCTTATGAGCCCCATACAAACATGTGCAAATAAGTGATGTTTCAATGATTTACATCCACCATTCTCCATCATGACGACATACCTGAATCACTTCCTGAGCGACGAAGGCTGAATTGCATTGATTTCATTATGGTAACAACTGGTCCTCAAATGTCTTACTTCTACAATCTTAGTTTTGGTCCAGACTTAGTTTTGGTAGTTTTTGTGGCTCATGTGCTGTTCTGCTCCATCCTGAACTTACTGTGACACTGTAATTTCTGGCTAAAACACTGCAGTCATTATGGCAGGTGGCTAAAGGAAAGTATGGCAAATTGCTGACTAGGTCTTGCTACCAGTGCTTAGTTGCATTGGCCAGGCCCACTCTCATGGCACAGCTTGATGAAGGTTCTAAGCATTATGAATGTCCTCTCAGAGAAACAGGAAGCCTGTGAATAGTAGTATCATCCCCACAGGGACATTTAAGTAACACAAATGCCTTGATTTGGGTTTCTTCCTATGAAAATCTTGAGATGGAACCCAAGGAACTCCAGTTTTTAAACTTTTTTTTGTATTTAGTACAGGGTCTACAGGCTCTCACTATATAGATCAGACTCTTAGTGATCCAACTGTGTTCATCCTCCCAAGAGTTGGGATTATAGGCATGCACCACCATGCCTAGTCTCAATCGCTGGCTCATCTTCACTCCTGTGTCCTGGGAGCGGGACTGGCACAGCATGCTGGGGCTCAAACCCTGGCCACTGCGCTTTGCCTAAGCAGGCACTTTAATCCACTGAGCTATTTGGCCATCCTTTAATTTTTAAATTTCCTAGAAAATATGATGAGCAACGTTGAGTTGCATGAGAAAACTATTTCAGAACACTTCCAGAATCATTATCATTTTTTACATTTGTTATTGAAAACATCAGATTAATGTATTTCTTTTTTTCCAGTATCACTTTTATTCAAAGTACTCAAAATATTAGCCAGAGTGATCAGGCAAAAACATATTTTATTCTTATATACTAACACTGTTAAATAATTTGGAGAATGGGAATTTCTGCAGTTGTTTTTTTTAAAGTTCAAATACTGTTTACTAGAAACGCAATTATAAGTATAAAATAATCTCAACACTGGTATTGGTTTAATAGAGCATTGTAACTTATTTGATGGTAAGAGCCACGGTTATAAAATATGATAAATGCACAGGTAATGGAAGAGATCTGCATGTAAGTCAAAATTGCTGTCCATTAAGGTTTTGTCCCATGGCCAGTGGCATTGCCTTCTGGGTGTCTGGATTTGGTCTTATTACCATCACAGTGCTGGTATCATCTGTGGGGTAAAGTGAGCTGGTTGTATTTGCTCCAAGGTTTGTAAACACGGAGTGTTAGATATTTTAAGCCAGTAATATGCAGATGAATTCCATTGGACTGTTCATTGCAGACACACAACGATACAAACCACACTCATACAATAGAAAGAACACAGGATTGAAGCTCAAATTGTTCTCTGTGGATCAGTCCTGAATACCTCTAGCACTTCATTGTGGTATCCTTTATGATAGTGTTTTATTTTGTCCCATGCATATATATTAGCTACTTTTATAAAAATGGTATGCTGTACAGTGTGTATTATGGACTTTCAAATATCTGTCCTACCCTTCTCCTTCCTGTCCTGTAGTAACTATTGAGTTTGAAGTGCTGCCCCCAACCATGCTTCAGTATTAGACTCTGATCAGAACATACATATTTCAACCCTATGACTTCAGGAGTTGGTTAGGTAATACATGCTAAAACAATTAGATTATAGCAGTCTCTAAGCAGAGACTGATTCAGGAGTTGCACTCTCAGAGTGAAGCTGAAAATGTTGTGGATAATCCAGGACTGAGAGCGTTTCTCTGTCCCTCTTTGTCTCTGTCCCTCTGTCTGTCTCAATAATGTGAGGTTCATCAATGAAGCCTGAAATTCTATAATCATTTTCCCATCATGGTGAACATGAGCTTTAGAGTAAAGTAGACTCTTAAAACCAGAAGGAAGGAGTTAAAAGAAATTGAATGCCACAATTGTGCCACCAAACAGCATATAATCCTTTTGAGTTTACAGTGATATGAGTTGATAAATGTCCTCTGCTGCTTAAGCTAGCCTGAGGTGCATTTTCTTTTACTTGTCACCACAAGTAGCCTGCAGCCATACCTCAGTTTCCCTTTGAGCAAAAGCTACAAGAATTTGGACCTATGTTTTGGTGCTAACTAAAATCAATTACATGCCTTTGTACTCAGCAGGTACTTGTTGGAAAAATAAATCCCAAGTCATGGTCCTACAGAGCACTGAGGATTAGTTTGCTACATATGAGTATTATGTAGAATTGGGTATCCAACCATCTATACATCACATGTATTTGGTTTTCTGTGTGGCTGGGAGCTAGTGAGCTCCTTAGTGAGTCCAATAGGTTCTGCAGGAAGAGACAGTTGCCCATTCTCTGTTGCCAGTTCATTGCAGTTTGAAAGTGATTTACTGGGTTCTGGTACAAATGAGCTCTTCAGCGACTCCAGGGGCTCTGAGGAACTGATGGTGGTGTATGCTGTTGGTTCCTTTGCCATGATTTCCTCTTTGGAATGATTGTTGGGTTCTAGTGTCAATGAGCTGTCAGCATTTCCTGGAGGGTTTGTCCCACCTACTTTGGGTTTGGTGATTAAAGAACATCAATACCTTCTTTTGGAAATTCATCACCCTCAGAAACTTTGGCCTCCTGCTATGGCTTCAGAGCACATAAGAGCACTCTTCCGGTGTTCTCCAGGGACTGCACACAACTCAAGTGACTCAGCATGCATGGAGCATTCTGCTGCTCTTTCCACGGTGAGACAGAAGGTATGAGAAACACTAATTATTCCTTGAGTCACAAGTGCTAGCCCATGTTTCGACCTGCAGCTTTGTGGCGGAACTTGAAAGAGGATAGAAAAGAGGATTAGAGAGGCTCTTTGACAATTTCAACTCTGGTCCTATATGCTGGTAAGTCCCCAAACTGATACCCAGAGAGATGTAGTGTTTCAGCCCAAGTGACTGGACACCTACCATTTCTTGAGCTTTTGCTCACACGTGTGCTGATTCTTCAGCTATTCCCTTTAGGAGTGCCATAGACTGACAGTGCTCGAATGCAAAGCACCATCATGGCTCATGTGAACCAATGCAATTTTTGTTGTTGTTGTTGTTTTTAACCACTGTCCCTATGTCATACTGTCCCCATTTTAAGACAGGACTCTGAGGGAAGCTCAAACCACAACATTAATCTGATTCTCTTGAAGGTCTTTTCCTGATGCTAATGTCTGGACCACAATAGCCAACTCATGCAGCACATGGCAGCCAAATTAATTGATCAATCTTTCCTTTTTTCTCTACAGCTACATGGGTTCCATGGACTGAAAGATTCAGATAAAGACTTTTGTCTATCTCTATGCAGTATTTCTAACTTTTTTCCACTTAATGATGCGGTCAATCATTCTCAAATAATCACTTAGTTCTCAAAGTTCCTTGTTACTGATGTGATCAAAAACATGCTCATATTTATAATTATATATTACTGCTATGTATTTGGTACAGGTTCTTGCTACGCAGCTCAGGCTCATAGTGATCCTCCTGTTTTCAGCCTCCCCACTGCTGGGATTACAGGCATGTGCCACCACTCCTGGTCAGGGTGGCTGGCTCAGCCCTGGCATCATTTGGTGCCAGGGATTGAACCCCAGTCCCTGCACTTGTTTAAGCAGGCACTGAGTCCACTGAGCTATCTCACTGGTCCTTTATAATTATATGTTGGTTTGATGAATAACTCTGCTGCTTTATGTCCACCCATCTTCGCTCCTTTCAGCCTTTTATTCTCCCAGCTTTTCATTTTTCTTTCTGCTTGCCTATGTGGAACCACATGCTTCTCTTTTTATACCCCACAAAATACCTGCAGAAACTTGTAGAATGCAGCCATGACTCACTGGGTTTGGGGAAGACTGAAATGCAGGTTTAATTGTTACATATGGAAATCTTGTAGGGGTTTCAAAAATAAAAATTTCACAGATTTGTTTTCCTACATAATGAACTTATTCTTCTACTGCAGTGCACTGACTTGAAGATGTTTCCACTGATTTTTGAGGCTGTACTTGATTGTCACCATTTTCATCACCAGAGAAGTTGAAAACCATGAGCCAAGTGCTATTGATATTGGTCTCTCATTATCCATCCACTGCTTTCTTTTCCATGGAGCAAGGGGTCTTGCAAGGCCCATAATTCCACAATTATTTAGTCTCCTGTAAATCACAAAACGGTTTTGCAGTCCACTGTTTTGTGGTTCTCCCTCTCTGGTAGTATGTAGCCTGGCATTTCCCGCTAAATAAGTTGATTCAAATCAAAGCATTGATTTGTTCACACTGATGAGATTGATAAAATAATTGTATATACTTTGATAGTCTACCAGTGCAAAAAATCTTATGGGTTATACCGAAGTTTATCAGGTTTGGCACTGCTGACATCATGAGCTAGGGCAGCATTCTCTGTGCAAGCAATCTTGTATATTATACCATGTTCAACAGCATCCTTGGCCTTTGCCTACTTGGTACCCCTGGCACCTCTCACACATTTGGGACAAGAAAATATGTCCTTGGATTCCAAATATTCCTGAAGAACAAAATCATTCCAAGTTAAGATTTATTGGTCTACATTGTGTGGAACATAAACATTCCCAAACAGACATAAGGTTAGGTAAAGCTACATTTTGTCTACTCTGCAGAAGTGTGCAACTGTCACAGGACAGTCTCTGAAGGAAAGGTAGCCAGAGGATAGTGCCAGAACAGCAGTGAGGGGGGAGAGCCAGAAGCTGTGGAGACAGCTACTTCTGGAAGGACAGTGAATGGCTTCTGCTGCTTGGGGTACTACCAGCATGCCATTGTCCCACTACAGCAGAAGTCAATACAGCTTTATGAGCATCAGAAAGCAGTGTTTTCAGGGGGGAGAAGAAGGCATAGGGGAGCAGGAGACTCCAGGTATAGACAAGGTGTGGGTTCTTGCTCTATTTCAGGCCCTCAATATGGAGTCATGAGTTCTCTGAACATAGGCAGCCAAGGCAGCTGATGAACATACCACCACTCTCTAAAATACCCAACCTTTGGGATTTTTCTTTTTGGCCATTTGTATTTCTTCCTCTGTAGTAGAATAGGATAATTTTTGAGTTAAGTATGTGTGATACTGATTTTCACGCAATTTAAAATGTAATTTGCTCGTTGCTTTTAGCACAGTTCTTGGCAAGTGATAGGAACTTGTTAAATGTTAGATGAAAGAACATACACTACTGTTTGTTAAGCCCTTCTCAGGAATTAATTCAGCACCTTAGAGTCCATCTTCTAACCTGACTGGGGAGCTGTGGAATTAGAAAAGGAATGACTTTAGGGAAGTCAGGACACAAAACATACCAGGTGGGAATCAAGTTTTGAAAATGAAAAGATAAATCCAAAGGGTCTTTGCCTTCCAGAATCTAGCAGTTGTCAGATTTTAATCCACATGAATATTTTCAGGTGCATGTTTGGTACTCAGAGACATAGCATTTTCATTTTGTCCCTTGCCCTCCAGAGGACGAATACATGCTAAGATTGTTAATTGTGTTGAAATGCAAGTTTAAATCAAACTTAAAACAAGGCTGATGTGTGTGAATAGGCCTGGAGGCTTTGTTTTCTCATAATATCTGCTGTAACTATTACAGTGCACTAAAGTATTTTGTGACTTCAAGCAGTTCTTCATGCCACAAATTAGCATATAAACTGGAACAGACTCTAAGGAGGACAATTCAGCAGAGGTATTAGAAGCTTTAAAAGCATTCTCATCACTTGAGTCAGTGATTACTCATCTCGGTGTTCAGGCCAAGAAAAAAAAACATTCACAAAGGTATGTTGTTGAAGAATATGGTAGAAGTGTTGGCAATTTACAAGGGGTAACCTAATGGCCTAGGAAATTGGTTGAATTGGAGAGATAAATCATAGATCTTTATTAGAGATGAAACACCAAGTCATAAAAATAAACAGACTTGTTTTTTGAAGATTATTTAATGATGCAGGACACTTTTATTATTTTATTTTTTCTGCTTTTTATTAGTACATGTTTGCAGTACACAATGCTTGCATTTCTTCTGCAGAGTTGGTACATTACATAACACATCTCAATTCTTTTCATTCCCTTTCCCTCCCCTTTCCTCCCTTCCTGCTCCCTCCATCTCTCAATCCCCTGCCCATTTAAGAAAGGTCTAGCTCTCTACTTCCTTTTTTGGTGTTGGAGGGTTACCAGGAATTGAATACAGGATTTCATGCACACTAGGCAAGTGCTGCCCTGCTGTACTAAATCTCCAGCCCTATCTCCCTACTTCCTATCTTTTATTTCACTCTTTATTTTTACTTTCTGTTTCTTATATAAGAGAAACCATGCGATATTTAGGCTTGTGTGTCTGATTTAGTTCATTTCACATTATGGCCTTACATGTTGCATCCTTGTTCCTACAGATGACTCAAGTTTATCTTTCATTATAGCAGGGTAGTACTCCATTGTGTGTAAATACCACATCTTCTTTATCCATTCATCTGTTGGTGAAACATACAGACTGTTTCCAAGATCTACTTCTTGTGAGTTGTGATGCTATGAACATGGGTATGCATATATTACTGTAATGTGATGTCTTTAATGCCTTCAGGAAGATACCCAGCATGGGAATAGCTGGACCCAATGAAATTTCTAGTTTTAGTTTTTTGAGGAATCTCCATACTGATTTCCATAGTGATTATACTAGTCTACATTCCCATCAGCAGTGTAGAAGGGTTCATTTTTCCCCATAGCCTCACCAGCATTATTATTTGATTTCTTGAGGATTGCTATTCTTTCTAGGGTAAGGTGGAATCTTGGTGTTTTTTTGATTTTTATTCTCTAATAACCAGCAATGGAGGATTTTTCTTCACTTATTTATTGACCATCTGCACTTCTGTACTTTTTGTGATACTTCTAGTGAAGATGTACCTTGCAAATCAAGGTACATCTCAATATTTTTTGTACCACTCAATATTTTTTTGTGTAAAAATCAGAACCTATAACACATGCATAGATGAAACATTAGCTTCTCTACATATGGATAATTTTTTTTTGTCTTTTTGAAACAGCATCTCACTATGCAGTTCAGGCTGTCTTGAACTCATTTTGTAGCCTAGGCTTTTCTTGAACTCACAATGTTTATCCTTCATCAGCCTCCTGAATGTTGGGATTATAGGTATGCTCCACCATTCCTGGTTGAATGAAGAATATTTAATTTCTTTCTTTCATGTATGTATGTATATATGTTTCTTTCTGAGACAGGACCTCACTATATATTTCAGGCTGACCCCCAACACATGGTAATCCTCCTAACTCAGACTCCAGAGTGCTGGCATGTGGCACCATTCCTGTCTTCATTTCAATTATTTTTTGTACTGTTATATATTCTGCAATTTTTTACTGAGTTAATTAGGTAATAATAACAATTCTGTCAAAATTCAGCTTTGTTTCTTGTAAAATCTGAATGTTAGAACAAACTCTTGGCTAAAGACCCTGAGGCAAGGTATTTAATTCTAGGAGAACAATAATGTAGGTACTACCACTATTTTGCAGATGAGATTGCTGAGCTAAGTGAGATTAGATAATTTTCTTATCATGCATTACACAAAATAATTAGAATCACTGAAAGCTGTGATTCTGAGCTAGGTCTAGAGAGTGTGCAGCCAGGTATACAGCTCACACACTACCTTAGAAAGTGAATTTTAAAATATAACCTTTATAAGCCCAATGAATATGGCATGTGTCCCAATAAACACTATGAACATGCTATTACCCAGGACAAGCTCTTGAATTTGAAGATAGGCTTTCAAAAGTCAGTTCATTCAGCCATGCTGTGAAGCACAAGGTCCATCTCTTGAGCAAAGGGGTTTCCAAGTGCTTGGAAAAGTGTTTTTCTTTGTTTGTTCCTCTGCTTGGGTTCTGTCCACAAAACATAGCCTTGGCCTTGTACCAGCTGGTATGACATAGACTAAGTTTGCATATAAAAGAGCAAAAAAACCCTCTATGTGTCATCTCTTTGGGCCCCTTTGTCACAAATTCTCTTTTATTACAACTTCACTGAAGATAATCATTTAGATAAATCACGTTTCAATGTTCTAAAGCAAAAGGTCAAGATGGGCTCTTTGAAGGAATTATAAAAGTGCTGTTGAATGTTTGTATTCAGAGCTGTTTGTGAAATTTTAGAAAGTTATAAAATAGAACAAAAAAATGAAAAATGTTACTCAAAGCTATGTCAAACATAGGCTTTAAAAAGTCCCATTTTTTCCAAACTCAGTCAAGTAAGATGCTTTTTAAATACAAGTCATTACCCTGTCATGCTTGAAGATTTTCAAAAGCTTTCAAGGCAAATGTGTGACTTTCAAAGTAAACCCTTCTGGTTCAGTAGGTATTAGTGCTTTATCGGGCTTTTGCCTAATCTCCTGGAACCAAACAGCAAAGGGTTTATTGTTTCCTGAGAGTAAATAATATGCAAATTTTATTTCTTTTTTCTGTGTAGTGATTAAGGGTCAGTTCTACAACTGGTGACAAGATTCTCAATCTTGATGACCATTGTCAGCTTTGGAATACATACATGTAAAAACCAGTTGGAGTTCAGTCCTTTTCCCCCAGAAACATGTTCTGAGAAAAGAGTTTCAGTGCCAGCAGGGCTGTGCGAGGAGGTCTGGTGGAAGAGAAGCTTAGTTAGTTAGAAGAGAAGGGAAGGCAGGAGATTGTTGCACAAGGTTTAATATAAAGCAGATTACCACTGTGACAAACTGAGGTTTAATCATACTGGACACTTAGAAAAATCTGGAAAGAACATGTTTCACAGTTATCTCACCTGAGAAGTGAAGGAGCGGAGGTACTGATATTCCAGCTCCCATCAGTCACTGACTGCACAGGACAGTCCTACTTGTTACGCTGTCCTACAGCAGCCTCATCTCCGGCTAGCAGTGAATGTACTGAAGCAAAAGCCAGAGAGTGCAGAATGTTCTCAGGGGCTGCAGCTGAGAGCTGGCTGGTTGGTTAATGTAGTAAGTTGGTAAGGGTGAGAGGTACTCACAACTTCTGTGGCAGATTCACTCACAAAATTAGTAACTGTGTTCATAATGATTTTTTCCCCACTGCCCTCTGAAGCTAAGAGGCATACCTAGAAAACTTCAGTGCTGTTTCACAGAAGGTAAAGTGGTAGGACTTCATTGAGAGGAATTTGTTTACTGGAAGCATTGAAGAGATGCATATTCTGTGATGTATCACTTCACTCCTGGCTTAAGGAGCAAGAATTTTGTGATACCAGGGTTTGAACTCAAGACTCAAGAGTGTGCACTAAATTGCACTTACCAGTCAGGTGCTTAAGCTGCTGAGCTATATCTCCAGCCCACTCTTAGACTATAGAAAGTGACTCACATGTATTTAGGGTAATGTGGGATCCCAAAACAACTACATGTCCTTTAATAGAAAACCTTAAATGTGGAAAGGAAGCTGTTGAATGATGCATCCAGAATATCCTGTATAGAAGGTTTAAAACACACAAAAACAGTACTATACATTGTTTATGTGTGTCTGTGCATGCTGTAAATTGTGAGGCATGCATGGGAATGATAAACTCTGAAAGGTGATTACCTCTCAGGAGGGTACGAAGCAGACAAGATAAGCGAGGACTGACTGGGTCCTTGAACTACATCCAAAATTCTTTAGTTTTTAGATCAATTATCTGGAGCAACTACAACAGAAGTTTGAGGTTTGACTGTGCTTTGTGGGTACACGGATATGTTTTTAAATGCACTCCATTCTTTTCTGCTTGTCTAAAACATTTTATACAAAAATGGAAAAAAAGTGAAAACACACACACACAATTAAGTTTTTCATAATATTCATATTTTGCCACTTTTGGAAACGAAATATGCAATTGAGATGTGGAACTTTTTTTGCAGTGGAATTTCAGTTTTACTTTTGAACTTTGCAGTTTCAGTTTTGAGTTTTCTACTTTTAATTCTGAATTTTGAAGTTGTCCAAGTTGTGTGATCGTATCCACTTAAAGCCTAGCAATTCCCTTATCTCTCTCAACTGCTTAGGAGATGAAGTTTATTCAACAAGATGTCTGGGGCTATTATCTGGTAGTGTGTTTCCAGTTGAAGCTGTCGGTCAGTAGCACGAAACATAAAACACAGGGTCTGCCCAAAAGAAACAGAGAGAATTGCTGCTTTTAAGGACTTTGGTTCTGGAATTTTGTATGTTTGGAGTGTGCACTAAATTCCTATCAAAACACAACCATCTGTGACATTCTAAATTTCTGGGTGAGAAGTAATAAAACAACGAACTGGTAGATTCATTATTAGCTACCTGACCAGGTCAGGAGGCAGATCACATGGCCAATAAATCAGCACTAACTCGCCCCATCTTTTTTGGGCAACCTGGCATCCAGATTTCTCCACACTCCTCTCTGTTTCAAGTGAGAACAGCCTCAGGCAAAACTGAGGAGAAAGCAAAGTTTGTCTTTGGCCCACCCTCTTCAACACTTCCCGGTAAGGCTGACCACAAGCTGACAAATCCTTTTAAAAATAGACAAAATAGTCACAGTCTACACTTCAAAAGTACAAAAGAGTTTGCTGTGATAAATCTCTTTCTCACCCTCCTTTTTCAGGCATCCATATCCCCCCAGACACCCATATTGGTGGCAGCCAATATTGACAGATGTTTTATGTATCATTCCAAAAATATGTAGAACTATGCACACAAATATGCCAACATATATTTTTTAAAAACTAGAATAATATGCACACATTTATATACCTTATGTTTTTCATTGGATATATGTCTTGGATATTTTATCATACCAGTATATTAAAACTTTTTCATTTGTAAAAATAATGCATAAATCCTATTGTATGGATGTACTGTAAGCTATTTAAATAGTTCCTGCTTAATGTGCATATAGGTTATTTCAAGTATTTGGTTATTACAAGTAGTGTTTCAATGAATAATCTTCACATGTGCTGGTGTGTGTAGAGCAAATTCCCAAAAGTGGAATTTTTGGGTCAAAATGGATGCGTATTCATAATTATGACAAAATGGCTAGATTGCATGCCATAAAAATGGTACCAATTTATATCCCACCAGGCACGTATGGGAATACTTATTTCTCCAAACTCTCATCAGAGGTCTCTTATCAAACTTATTTTTACATTTGAACAATTAACACATGAAAAGTATTATCTTGATGTACATTTAACTTGCATTTCTCCTTACTTTTTAATTTGTTAAAAGGCATCTTTTTTTTTTTTGCTTTTTGATAAGGAAAATTTTCTTTTTAAGGTCCCAGAAACTCTAACAAGTCTTACTAGTACAACATATTTGGTTCTAGAAAATTTGTGACAGACTTTGTCATGCAAAGAATAACCTCCAATAAAAGGAAAGGAAAATTAAAAATACAAAATGGTGAAGATATTAGAAACAGTGAGTGTGGACAGACTATAAGTCGGCAAAAAGGTAACCATTTTCTTGTTCTCTTGGTCATGAATGCCATTATTTTGTCAGTCAAGGCTGAGTAGAGGGAGAAAACTAGAGAAGCAGCCCTGGGCCTCAGGAAATTGGTGATGCTGGCCTTGAAATGTTATCATTGAGCCAGGCCCTTGGGAAAGGATTCTGGGCCAAAACCCATCAATGATAATAAAAACATGTACAATGGTGACCATAATGATGTTTTCTTTGTTAATCCACAATCACAAACTTAATATTACTTAGATTCTGATTGTCAAACTTATACTTGTCCTGAACATGGATAAATGAAATTAAAGTAGTTCCAGATTACTAACTCCTGGAGTCCATCAGCAGTGAACCTAAATCTTGACTAGAGGAAAGAACAACAAATATGAGCTCACCATTAAAAAACTATGGAATAAGTCAGGAATCAAGCCACTATGAATATGTCAGCAAAGCACTTTAAAGGAGATGTTGACTCTCAGGACTGAAGATATTGGGATTAGCAGATGAAGACTATGCAATGACTATATTTCTACACAATGTTTACAGATGGAGTAACAAAGAGACAATAAATAAAATCCAGGCAGATTGTTAAAGAACTGAGTTGAACTTGTAGAAATGGAATTATAAATAAAGTTTAAAATTACTTATGCAGGCCGTGCTCCCAGGACTCCAACAGACCTGCCCAAGCCCAGGCCCTGCGAGTGTGTGGGAGAGCTTCTGTGCTCTTTTGCACCTGATGGACCCCTCTGGACCAAGCCCAGTCCAGCCGCATAAGTGAGACCTTTTCTCAAACTCTCAGGACCCCTCCACCCCTCTAGTGCCAGCCCAAGCCTGCCTTGTGAGTGAGAACTTCCGCCATGCTCTTGGGATCCCTCCAGACCTGCCCAAGCCCAGGGCCTACAAGTGTGTGGGAGAGCTTCTGTGCTCCCCTGCATCCACTGGACTGCTCTGGACCAAGCCTAGGCCTGGCATACAGGCTTGGGGGTGAAACTCTGCAGCTGAAATCCCTGCTGAGAGACTAGGGGCTAAAACCACCCAGCTAATCCAGGAGCAGAACATCTTGCCAGAGGGGCACAACAAGATTACCTCCAAGGGCTGCAGCAGGAAGAAGCTGAGCATGGTAGCCAGACTCAAGCCAGGCACAACTGGATGGACTTAAACTTTGAAGATCTGCACACAAATTTTAGTATGTGCTAAGGATATAACTGCACTAAAGCTCTACAACAAAGGTCAGAAAACAGTACTATACAAAATGACAAAGAGAAGGAGCAAAATGCAATCTCAGGTCTGGAGCCCATACAGAACATGTGCAGAGGACACTGGTACAGCTGAAATGTCTGAATTAATAACATTTGAAGTAAAGAAACAACAGCAGAAATGTATAGAGGAACTCAGATCAGAATTAATCTCTGAAATAAAAAAGAAATCTCTGAATTAATAGTGTCTGAAGTAAAGAATCAAATGCAGAAACATATAGAGGAAATCAGATCAGAAATACTCTCTGAAATAAAAGAATTAATAACCGCTTCTCAAGAAGACACTGATATAAAATAGAGGAGAATAGAAAAGTGAAGGATTCCTTGAATGAGCAATACAGGAAAGAAATAGAGCACATGAAGCAGAGTCAAAGAGATATAGAGGAACTTAAAATCTCTGTCACAAGCTTGCAAAACCGTGTGAGTGAAAGTGAAGACAGAGTTTCATATCTTGAAGACGATGATGCAGCTAGTGAAAAGGTAAGAAAAGATTTCTTAAAAAAAAAACTAGGATGCAGGAAAAAATAATTCATCACCAGCAAGACTATGCAAAGATGAAAAACGTGAGACTAAAAGGCATCAATGAGAAAGGAGTCAATACAAAAGATATAGAAAGAATATGGGCAGAAGTAATAGCAGAAAACTTCCCTAATACAAGGAAAAGATCTGACATTAAGATAACCGAAGCATACAGAACTCCAAATAACTTCAATCCAATTAAAAACACACAGAGACATAATACAGTCAAGATCCCAGAAATCCAGCACAAGAACAATATACTGGAAGCCAATAGACAAAAGAAACAGGTCATATTTAAAGGAAAACCCATATTGTACACCACAAAGAAAGAAGCCTGTGGTGTACAATATGGTGACAACTGAGGTGATCGCTGTGTTTGAGAATACGTCAGATGAGCTTTTGGAGCTCTTCGAGAACTTCTACGACCTGTTCCGCAATGCTACTCTGCACAGTGAAGTCCAGTTTCCGTGCTCAGCCTCTAGCAACAACTTTGCAAGGCAGATCCAGCGCCGGTTCAAAGACACGATTATAAATGCCAAGTATGGCGGGCACACGGAGGCGGTGCGCCGACTGCTGGGTCAGCTCCCCATCAGTGCCCAGTCTTACAGCGGCAGCCCCTACCTGGACTTGTCCCTCTTCAGCTATGATGACAAGTGGGTGTCAGTCATGGAGTGACCCAAGACCTGTGGAGACCATCCTATCAGGTTCTATGCCCGGGATTCTGGGCTGCTCAAGTTTGAGATCCAGGCCGGCTTGCTGGGCCGCCCCATCAACCACACAGTGTGGCGCCTAGTTGCCTTCACCTTTCATCCTTTTGAGCCTTTTGCCATTTCTGTGCAGAGGACTAACGCAGAGTATGTTGTCAACTTTCACATGCGGCACTGCTGCACGTAGGGGCCTCATCATAGCCAGCCTGACTGCCCTTGCAGGACTTTGCCCTCTTCTTGTCTCCGTGGACTTGGGCAGAAGTACTCCTTGCCCACCCTGTGGTTCCAGCCTGGCCTACCAGAGAAAGGAGAGAGGGGCTCGACCTAATGGGACTTGTATTGTAACAAGAACTGCTGTCGGTCACTTTAAGGTTCTCTTGTCTTTCCCTGTGGGAATGCTCAGCATTAATTAAATCCACTTCATTTTTGTTTATTTAGCATTGTACTGCCGTGGAGATAAAAGCATTATGCCTTTGCCTCCTTCATCGCACTTCCGTGGCGTTCTGGTTTGCAGCCAGAAGCAGGTAAATCTCCTTGACACACGAGAGCTGTGTATGTCCTCCTCTTTTCTCACCCACTAAGCAGGGCTATCTTTATAAGAAAAATTAAAGTCTTGGTATTTTCTTACTAAAAAAAAAATAAAGAAAAACCCATCAGAATAATGGCAACTTCTCTTCACAAACCATGAAGGCAAGAAGAGCATGGAGCAGAGTACTTCAAGTTCTCTATGAAAACAAATTCCGGCCCAGACTATTATACCCTGCAAAAATCTCTTTCAAATTTGATGGAGAACTGAAATACTTCCATGAAAAAGAACAAAGAATTTCATGATGAGAAAGCCAACCCTATACAGATTACTAGAAGATGTTCTAGAGAGAGACCAAAATGATCAGAACTCCACAAATGAGAACAGAAGGAACCCACTAAATAGGGAAAACAATTAAACACAGGACAAAAAGGAATAAAAAACAGCAGGTAAAAAATGGTGGTCATCAATCAATACATCTCAGTTTTAACCATCAATATAAATAGACTCAATTCACCAATTAAAAGAAACAGACTGGCACAGTGGATTAAGAAATAAAATCCAACAGTATGCTGTATAAAGAAACACATCTAACTCATAAAGGAATTCATAGGCTTAAAGTCAAAGGATGGAAAACAATACTACATACCCCAGGACCTCAGAAAAAAGCAGGGGTAGCAATCCTGTTCTCAGATAGTCTCAACTTTAAACAAAGAATGATCACACGAAATAAAGAAGGCCACTATACACTGGTTAGGGGAAAAATTCAAGAGGAAGAGGTAACACTCATAAATGCATAGGCACCAAACACAGCAGCACCCATCTATATAAGATGAATCTTAATGGACATGAAAAATCTAATATTCAATATCACAATCTTAACAGGAGACCTTAACACCCCCTTTTCTTAAAAAGATAGGTCAAGAAGATAAAAAAAAAATAGCAAAGAAGTAGCAGAACTTAACCAGAGCTTGGAAAAATGGACTTAGTGGACATATACAGAATGTTCCACTCAACCACAGCAGAATATACATTTTTTTCATGTACACATGGGTCTTTTCCTAAAATAGACCATGTACTAGTCTATAGGTCATGCTTAATATGTGCAAGAAAACACAAATTCTCCCATGCATATTGTCTGACCACAGTGCTATGAAACTGGAAATAAATGAGACAAGAAAACAGAAAAACCCCATAAATACATGGAAATTAAACAACACCCTACTCAGCAACCAATGGGTCACAGATGAAACTAAACAAGAAATTCAACAATATCTACAATTAAATGAAAATTCAAGCACAACTTATTAGGATTTATGGGATGTGATGAAAACAGTTCTCAGAGGAAAATTCATAGCTGTGAACTCACACATTAGTAAAACAGTACAGGAGCAAATAAACACCTTAATGTTGCACCTCCAACATCTAGAAAAGGAAGAGCAAACCAAACCTAGAGCCCAAAGATGGGAAGAAATCGTAAAGATTAGAGCAGAAATTAATTCAATTGAGACAAAGAAAACAAAGAATTAAAGAATTAAAAAGCTGGTTCTTTGAAAGATTAAATAAAATCGATAAGCACCTAGCTAACCTCATCAAAAAGAGGAAAGAAAAAATTCAAATACAAGCAATAAGGAATGAAAAGGGTGTAATTACCACAGACCCAGTGGAAATTCAGAAGATTATCAATAGCTACTTTGAGAATCTTTATTCTCACAGATTAGAACACAGGGAATAATATTTAGTAATACTTTTTTCCGTATGAATGGTATATGATAGAAATTTTAAAGGATTTATTTTGGGATGAAGGAAAATAAATTCAGCAGAAATCTTTGATGTACAAGAACAAAAGGACACTGTATAAATTACTAAAAGCACACGCATATACAAATGAACATCATCACTAACAATAAATTACCTAAAACTTCATCAGGATAAAAGTAGTGTGTCATGTAAGAAGGAATAATTAAACTATGTTATAATCTTTAAAACTTTTGGAAAGAGTATTTTGATTAAATTTATACTTTGTTTACAATTCATGTTAAACTTTTTTAAAATTAATTTTATTGAGAAAAAAACAGCAATGAGACAATTTCAAAACAGGTTAGTAGGACATTTACAATAATTAATACATTGAAGGGCCAGGAAGATAGCTTAGTAAAATAAACACTTGCCTGGCAAGCACAGGGTCCTGAGTTCAATCCCCAGTACTGGAAAGAAAGAAAGAAAGAAAGAAAGAAAGAAAGAAAGAAAGAAAGAAAGAAAGAAAGAAAGAAACTGTAAGCCTCACAATTTCTAGGGCCGGAGAGATAGCTCAGTAGAACAGCACTTCCCTGGCAAGCACAGGGGCTTGAGTTCAATCTCCGGTTCCTCCGAAAAAAAATAGCAATAATACATTGCATATTGTTTTCTTCATAGTAGTTATTCATAGTACAAGATGCAGGCATGATATCCTGTCCAAACATGTTAGTACAAATTTTTCTTCTCTTTGAATTAAGAGAAAATAGCTGTATATCTATCCTAACTATTTTGTATATACATATACATATACATATACATATACAAAATGATCCTTTGTTTATATCCCCTTTTTTGTTTAGTTTTGTCACTTACTACTATTATAGTAATCTTTTAAAGTTCAGATTTCAAGCCAGTAGAAGGGAAAATGAAATTTAAAAGCTATCAAACAACTTAAATAAACCTTAAAATACCCACAAATCAACTAATCCAAAATATAGCAAAAATGGAAACAGAGAAACAAATAGGTAAGCATAAGTTGAAAGAGCAGAATAAGCATAAATGATAAAGCATAGACCTATCTAAAGCAAGAAAACCTATCTAAAAAAGTGTAGAGCACAAAGGCAAATGACAATTTGAAGAAAAGTGAGCTATGTAAATATTTGATGTTAATATTTCTAAAGTGATTATTATGAGAAAGTGTATGGTTATATATATAGGGCATATACATAATGACAAGGTTTAATTAACAAGAGGTAAAAAATAATTTTTAGCTTATATACACTTGGCAAAGTAATTTGAGTTGGTATCATATTTTAGAAAGTTTTTGATGCTCTAAGACTTCAAGCTTGTTTCATAGTTTCTTCTGATGCTACATAATGAGTTCAATGCAGCTTATATTGCGTGGTGAGATCATGTATCAAAAATAAAAGCCAAAACAAGAAAAATGAAAAACAAAACAACAAAAGCACCAAACCAGATATGATGGCACACACCTGTAATCCCAGCATTGGAGAAGATCACTGCAAGTTCAAGACCAACCTGAGCTCTCTCCAGTGAGACCTTGTCTCAAAAACAAACAAAACAAAAAAGAGGATATGTTGGGAGCCACAGAAGCTAGACAATTGATCAAATGTGTGTAGGTGGGACTAGGTCTCAGTGCCTAAAGCGAGCAAGTTACCTTAGTCCCTAGATCAACATCCTGTCTTGTTAAGGTCAGTTATTAGTCCCTAAGCAAGCTTGTGTCGCATGTTACTAACTTTGCAAAAGTATAGATAGAGGATCGTTTCGTTGTGGAAAAAAAAAGAAAGAAAAATATATATGTATAAATGAGATAGTTATGATAGGTATACAGCTACTTTCTCTTAGTTTATTGAGAAGAAAGTTTGTACTAATATTGATTAGACAAAATATTGTGTCTGCATCTTGTCCTCTGAATACTATGAAGACAACAATATGCAATGTATTAATTATTGTAACTGTCCAACTAACCTGTTTTTAAACACTTTCATTGTTGTTTTATCTTTTTTCTCATTAAAATGAATAAAAAACAAAACACATGTACACACACAGTTCAAAAAGCACCCATACTGAGACCCAGTCCTAGCCCAGGTCCGGTGAGTGTGTGGAGAGCTTCCTGCTACCCTGCGCCGGCGGGACCAGTCCCAGCCCAGGCGCAGCGTGGGACGGACCCTCTCCCATCCCCTCGGGCCCCCCCAACCACTCCGCTGTACCTCCTTCACCCCTGCCACCCAGTAGGAATTTCTGCCCACTTCCGGGAACCCCCAGACCCAGTCCTAGCCCAGGTCCAGTGAGTGTGTGGAGAGCTTCCTGCTAACCTGCACCGGCAGGACCAGTCCCAGCCCAGGCGCAGCGTGGGCTGGACCCTCTCCCACCCCCTCGGACCGCCCCCCACCACTCCGCCATACCTCCCCCACCCCTCCTGCCCAGTAGGAATTTCTGCCGACTTCCTGGAACCCCCCAACCCAGTCCTAGCCCAGGTCTGGTGAGTGTGTGGAGAGCTTCCTGTTAACCTGCGCCGGCGGGACCAGTCCCAGACCAGGCGCAGCGTAGGCTGGACCCTCTCCAAGCCCCTCAGGCTGCCCCACACCACTCCGCCGTACCTCCACCACCCGTTCCGCCCAGTAGGAATTTCTGCCGAGTTCCAGGAACACCCGGACCCAGTCCTAGCACAGGTCCGCAGCGGAAAGGTGCTGAGCACAGCAGCCAGACCTAAGCCAGACGCAGCTGGATAAGTGCAAACTCTGTAGAGCTCCACCTGAACTTCAGTACTTGTGAAGGTTATAACTACAGCAAAGATCTACAACAAAGGGCAGAGGACAGTGCTACACAAAATGACGAGAAGGAACAAAATGCAACCTCAGAACCCAAGC
>NW_004524645.1:629946-648626 GCF_000260255.1 Octodon degus
TATGCAGTGTATTATTTGTTGAAACTGTACTTTCGATTTGATTTGAAACTGTCTCATTGCTATATGTTTATCAATAAAACTTTGAAAAGAAGAAAAAGAAATAAAAAAATTAAAAAAATAAAAAAGCACCCATACTTCATGAAAAGAAAAACTTGTATAAATAACATTTTCATACTAAATTTATTGAGACATCATGAGATTAATATGTTACCTTTGACCTCCCAATTACAAGAAGTACTCAAAGTGATGGCCATTAGCATCCAGACATTTATTAGTACAGTGAGCTGCTGCTTGGGTCACCTTGGTCATTCATATTGCTGCACATACACTTTCAATTTCTTCTCTAAGGTTTGGCAGTGTAGTGGGCTTTCTGAGCTACGTGATGTTCTCTAGGGTCCCCTATATGAAGGTAACATCATCTGTTGAAAAATACTATAGTATTTCTCTCTCTCTCTCTCTCTCTCTCTCTCTCTGTCTCTGTCTGTCTGTCTCTCTCTGTGTCTTTTCTCTTTCCTTGTATGATAGTATGATACAATAGTTCTGAAAACTATTATATTTTTATTTTTCCTGATTTTCAACCTGTTATATCTTCTTCAACTTATTGACTAATCCATCTTTTTGTTATTGATTTGAGGTTGTATCAGATACTGAAATTCTGTATGTACCTGGGTCTAGACTTTCTACTCTGACTCAACGATCTTTTTGTATTTCTGTATTCCATCCTGTTTAAAGTGCTGTGATTTTATAATGTGCTTTAAAATATCTTAAGATTAGTACTCCTTCATTTCTTTAAAGGTCTTTTCTACTATTTTTGTTGTTTACTTTCTTATATAAACTTTAGCTCTCCCATGAAAAATACTGGCAGTTTTACTGGGACATTTTATATTTTTGCCTCAATTCAGAGCAGCTCTTCATCATTAGGCACCCATTCGACAGCTATTTTATTGTGTTTTTATTATATCCCTGCATTTTTGAGAGTGCTGGAATAGAACAGTGAACAAAACAGCAGAAAAAAATACTGCTCTCAAGGTGGAAAGAAAGCATAAAGAAGATAACTGAAGTATAAACACATAGTGCACTAGGTGGTAATAAGAGGTAAGGGGGAAAATGAAGCCCAGATAGCTGAGTGGGAGGATGGGGAAGTTGGCTGTCATTTTGGAGAAAGAGGACAGAGATGACTTCAGTGGAAGGGTACATGAAGAGAGACTTGAAGGACTGATAGAGTCAGCCATGAATCAAGATCTGTTATCCACATATATCAACGCCCCATGATGAATGCTATCTTTAGGTACTAAAATCATATATTAGTAAACATGCTTAAAATCTCAGAAACATATTTGTACAGAGAGCACATGCAGAGGGGATAGCCAGTGCCTAGGTCTGGAGCCCTTTTGTCTCTAGAGTGTTCACAGAACAGCAAGGAGAACATGTGGCTGGAGCAGAATGACCAAGGGCAAGAGTGGTGGCAGTGATACAGAAGGATGACAGGGGAAGGAGCTTGTAAATGTTTAATAGTTGAGCAGAAAATCCTGTCTTGTGGCATTTTCCATTTTTTCCTTGGGGCAGATTTCAAAATTGGCTTCTATAAATACATAAGTTAACGGTGTGCACAGTTTGGCTATGGTTTCTGTGTGTCTTGCAAGAGTTTGTACTTTGAAATTTAATCCCTGTCATGAGATATTAAGAGGGTGGAAACTTAATGTATTGATTGTGACATTAGAGGTGGGGCCCTTGGGAGTGGCTAAGGTTAGATAAAGTCATTAGAGTAGAGGCCCAGGAATGAAACATGGCAGACTTATAAGAGGGATGGAGAAGAGACACATAGGTATGGACATGCTCCATATCTCTTGCCATCTGATTCCTTGCTCTTCCTTGGTATTCTGTCATCAAGGTCATCATCAGATGTGGACCCTCAACCTTGACTTCTGGGATAGCCAACCAAAATATACTTCTTGCTGTTAAAAGCTACCCAGTCGGTGGTCTTGTGTTCACAACAGAAAGCAGATATCCTGTGTAGGTTACAGAATCTAGAGGACTAGGGTGCTTTAGCTATACTGTCAGGTGCAATAGAAGAAGACAGGGACCAGGGATCCAATAGTATTTTGGGAATAACTGCTAACCACCTACCATAGTTTTTTCAGTCAACATCTATGTTGTAAAACATCAAAGGAAGCAACTTTCCAGAAGTTCTATCAGACAATTCTAGCTGCCTTCACATGTCAACCAAATCATGTTACTTTCTTCTACCTTTCAAACCTGTTTTTGTTTGTTTGTCTTTTGAGACAAAGTTTCATTATGTAGTTCATGCTGTTCTTGAACTTGAGGCAATCCTCCTGCCTCAGGTTTCCAAGTTCTGGTATTATAGGTGTGAGCCATAATGCTTAGCTATGTTTCAAATCTTGGACCAGTTGATCTGTTAAACTGAATCTTAGATTCCTGAAAAACCCTGATTGCAAAGGGACCTGAAAACGTTTTCAGCTTTTCAGGGTCTATATGAGAGAAAACTGTGCTGGAATGCAAATTGTAATGAGTGATTGAGAAACATTTTTTTAATTAGTACATGTTTGTGGTACATAACATATATATATATATATATATTCTTTTTCTTTATCCATTCACCAGTTGATAGTTATGTACTCCTTCTGGAAGTCTTTGGCAAAAGAGTGAGAGAACTTTTATTACAGTAATGCATACCTACCCCTGTTTATAGCAGCACAATTCCTAATAGGAGTACATTTGAGACAAATGAATTTTCTACTTGTAGTTTTTTGAGGAATCTCCAATGCTTGTGACCATAATATTTGTACTAGTTTTCCTTCCCATCAGGAGTGTAGAATTTCCTCTTTTTCTACAACCTCGCAGCATTTGTTGTTTTTTGAGTCCTTGAAGATAACCATCCTTTCTGAGATAAGATGGAATCTCAGCATTGTTTTAATTTGCATTTTTTAGGGGCAAAAAAAGCAAACATTTTTTCATGTACTTATTAGCCATTTGTATTTCTTCTTCTGAGAAGTCTTTATTTAAACTCTCTATTTTTAAAAATTTTCATGGCTCTAATTTTTTGGTTCTCTATATGTACTAGATTAGTTCTCTGTCCGAGGTAGTTTGTTGCTCATTCTGCAGGTTGTCTCTTTGCTCTGTGACAGCTTTTGTTGCCTTTCATGGGAGGAGATAGAAGGGAATAAATCAGAATAATAAAAGAAACCTGGTGCCAAGCAAGCTGAAAACTAGTTCATTGTGTGTGTGTGTGTGTGTGTGTGTGTGTGTGTGCAAGTTGGGGGATTAGTGATGGGGAAGATATTTCAAATTTATAGTTTAAATTCAATTTATCAATTTTCAGATAAAAATTTATCTTTTTTTTTTTTTTTGCAAAACCGGGGATTGAACTCAGATCCTTGCATTTGCAAGTCAAGTGCTTATCCTACTGAGCCATCTCCCCGGCCCATAAAAAATATATCTTACAAAAGAAAAACAAAATGACCAGAAAAAATATTGGGACCTTATATAAAAATTATGTGTGAACAGCAAGAAACTGAAGGATGAGCTGTGAAAGGGTGGAGATAATACAAAGGGAGATGCCCCAGTTCATAGCAAACATGGGTCAGGCGGCCAAATAAGTAATCTGATTTGAATGTATAAGAGGCATTAGTTATTGTAGAGGATGTGCATTGGAGTTGTGGCCACTTATTTTTTTAAAGGAGAAAAAGTTTATTTAGCTCACAGTTTGCAGAGGTTTCAGCTCATAATCAGTTGACAGAGAGAGAGAGAGAGAGAGAGAGAGAGAGAGAGAGAGAGAGAGAGAGAGATTGAGATTCATGAGGGTTTTCTTGGTGCCGGGGATCAAACTCATGACATTGCATTTGGAAGGCAGTCACTTAACCACTGAGCTATCTCCCTGGCCATTCATGACATTTTTAAGAGTTTTTCTAGGCTTGGCAACATTTTTAGATTATATGAGTCCTCAGTAGAGAAACCAGTTGTACTCGTTTGCTTGGGACTGAACGTTCTTTGCTTGTGGGACTTTAGTTGTTATGACTAGGAAGTTGCTGACAAATTAAGATGAGTTGGTCACTCTCAAATTTGTCTGCTATACAGAAATTGGAGCCCAAGTTCCCAGCTCTCTTGGGGTTACTAAGGTTTTGCCATTTAGAATATAAGATGTACCCAAGACATCATAGGAGGAAGTAGGCCACAGTGAGCATTCATCTTGCTGGCAGGAATTGCAATCTTGCTGGCTGCCTCTCAGGGTGAGGTAGTGACGGATCCAGAGGAGCCCGGGGCTAGAAGGTAATATCATTTACAGTCAAGCTGAGGTGCTGGCACCAGGGCTTGGTAGTGGAAGCATTAAAGCAGCAGCAATCTCTTCCTCCAAATCAGGCTAATTTGCAGCATGAATTTGGCGTTTTTCCTAGAAGCCACGCCTTGGACTTGTTCTTCCTACTCGTCCATTGATTCTGAAGCTACTGAGTATCTTTAAATAAATCGCTTTCCTGCTTGAACTTGCCAGAAAATGTCTTCTATTGTCTGCCAGTCAGAATCTTGACCAATAAAATAAAAGTTTAGCATTTCACATATAGGATGATGGATATAGCTCCTTTTATCTATATGATTTTTTTTGCTGTCTTTTCCTGTTAAAAATATTTTTGTAAATATATGAAAGGAGAGGTAATTCAAACTGCTTAATGGAGATTCTCTCCTAATTTCACTTTTTAAATTTTTGTTTATTTTATTTTTTACTTTTTGGCTTGCTCAGGCTGCCTTAAGGGTGGGTCTGGTAATGCAGGTGGAGGTGGGGAATCGAACCCCTGTGTCCTGTGCCTGACTGCATTTACATGAGTGACAGTTAAACAACTGAGCTAACCAACAAGCCCCCTCTCCTAATTTCATACTCCAACATATATTAATTAAAGTCTGGTACCACAGTTATGATCTTTGATTCTTTATTTTTGACACTCTCATGTCCCATTTGGATTGCTAAGCAAATAAATAAATGTTGTTATGATAGTCAGCTTGTCACTATAACAGCCAAACATCTAATATACCTAGCTTTACAGTTCATTGTAGAGTCTCCTGTGTCACTGTGCATAGGGGAGGCTTTTGCTTAAATGCAGTTTGTGGAGCAGCAGGTCCTGAGACCAGCCCAACAGTCTGCATGTTTAGCAGGCTTCCAGTGATTCCCATGATCCTAGTCCATGGACCACACTTTAAGTAGCAAGACTGTGTGAAAGCTATATTTCATGGGCCATCATACAGCGAATGTATGTGGTATCAAAGGAACAATCTTTGTCACCATGGGTGCTGACTCCAAGGCTAGAGTTAAGTGAAAACTCAGTGTGGTGCTTTCTTTCTTTTTCTTTTCTTTTTAAAAACAATACTGGGGATATAATCCCGCATCTTTAAGTTGAGCTACGTCTCCAGTCCTTTTTAATTCTTTTTTTTGAGACAACATCTCACTAAGTTGCTAAATTGCCCAGATTTGGCTCAAATTTGCAATCCTCTTGCCTCAGCATCCCAGAGTGCTGGCGTTACAGGTGTGTGCCACCACGCTGGGCTATTTCTTTAAATATGGATTTGCATCATGGGCTTATGTGTTTCTCTGTATATGGGTAGTTTCTGAAAATAATTAAATATTGTGGAACATTTAACATATTTAGTCAAACAGTTGCAATCATTTAAGTTCAGTTTTCTTCTGGAGAGGAAAAAAGCTAACATTTATGGAGCATTTACAATAGGACTTGGCACTGAGAAGATGTTAGAAACATTTATGAGTTTAATTTCAGAGCTGAAATATCCTCCACAGTCACATACCACATTAAGAAATCCATGGAGCAGAATAAAGTATTGGTAATTAAGACCTAAGTCGACATGTTAAAGAAAATCTTCATGTAACTTGAAAATACTCAGAGTTGAATTATTGAAGAAGCCTATGACCATATGATAGTAGAGAAGATAAAGACAAGTTATTTGGGATATTTTAAAAATAAATCCATTCTCAGTATAGTAAAATAATTGATTTTACTATTGGCTTAGGGCTTTTCAAGCAGGAGTGAAAGTTTGATTAAGAACAGCTCATGAGCCTTGAAATAGAAGCTGCTACTGATATAGAAACACAATTTAAGTTTAAGAACAAAACCATAATTTTCTGTCACAGCTACTATAATTTTTTGCGTGTGCTTATGTTCAATTTAATTTAAGGGGCTATTTTATTTGTGTGTGTGTGTGTGTGTGTGTGTGTGTGTGTGTGTGTGTGTTTTAGTAAGGGCCTACAGGGTTTACAGGGCCTATAGGGTCTCACTATGTAGATCACATTCATAGTGATGTGCCTATGTTCAGCCACCCAAGAGCTGGGATTACAGACACGCGCTACCACACCCAGTCTTGTAACAGGCTATTTAAAAAACCCCCACAGCATTTCTAGTTTTTTTTGTGAGCTATTAACAAAGCACACTAGAGTTTGTAGAAAAATAACCCAAATGCCCCAAATGCTCAAAGGTCTCATTGCTTGGAATTCCTACCTGTAGTCACTCTACCACCTAAGAAAAGAGGAGTATTTTCAGACTAGAGACTCTTTGAGTGCCATGAGAGTTGTGGAGCATGCAAGAAGAAAGTTTTATTGCAGTAATGAATCAAGCTGGAGGGTCATACAGGAGTCTAGGTAGATTCTTGTCACCCAGAGAATGAGTAAGTCTCTAGTCAGAGCCTGCCAAGGACAAAGACTATGAAGGAAATGTCTGAACGGTGAGCATGCTACTTAGAAGTCCAGCTTCTTGTCCCTCCTGAATCTTAAAAGCCCATGGTGGGCCTCTCTCTCTGAATAGGATGCTCTTCAGGTCTAATCTAGTGGGGAATTAAACTGATGTTTAGTTATAAAGTAATAATAGTTCTGTGCTGTAGTGTACTGCTGCTGCTTCATACATTTTACCATGCATTTGGGAGCTTCAAACAGTCCACCACAATGATCTCAGCTTCTTTAGGGCAGAAATCCGAGCTCAGTTGAGCTGAATTCTTTGCTGAGAGCATCACAAGGCTACAGTGATGGTATCAGTCAGGCTGTTGCATTCTCATGAGAGGCAGGTTGCGGATGACTCTGCCCCCCAACAGTCCTCAGTCTGTCTGTAGAATTTGTGTCCTTGCACTTAGGACCAAGGTCCCTGACATCTGCCAGGCTAATGTCTAGGAGTTTACTAGTGGTTCCCAACCATGTGACTATTTCTAGAAATGGGTAGTGAAACAAGGCTGCTTGATCCTTCGGGGTCAGCAGGAGAGACTCTCTCCTGTTGGCTAAGATGGACTATTGAGCAATGGAGGCACAGGAATATTCTGTCACTTGTGCCATGTTCTATTGGTTGAAAGCAAACTTTGCTTCCACCCAAGCAAAGGGAGAGGATTATACCAGGGTGTGGCAATCTTTTTATATATTTAGTACAGGGTCTGCAGGGTCTCATGACACAGATAGGACTTGTAGTGATTCTCACGTTTTCAGTCTCCCAAGCGCTGGGATTACAGGTGCATGCCACCAAGCCCAGTCTCAAGTATGGCACATTTTGGATCATCTTAGCATGTGATTACCACCAACATTGAGATATGGGGCTAACAATTGGGTTATGCCTTGCTGCTTTGTTCAAGTGCCTTGCTTTGCTCTGCCTGCCCTCCTCATGGTGCTACCGTCCCCTCAGAGTGGATGTCTCACACCAACCGTGCTGTGAACTGAGGGACATCAGGCTTTCCTTTTCCCCCACCTCCCTGAGAGGTAATGTTGGAGGCAAACACAGAGGAATAAAGGGAAGACATTTTTGTTATACTAACTCTCAGAGAGAGCTCTGCAAGATTACAAAATCTATAAAAGTATAGAAAAATTTCAAAATCATACTAAAAAGTGTCAACTCTGTTGTTTCTATCATCTCAATGATTGGGAGGATTGTTCTAATAGTTCCTGAAGAACTTTGAAAGAGATGATTAACTGTGATACACTACTTTTCTATCAACTTCAATTAAGAACCTTTTCACTGAAAATGGTGACAGACTTTGGAGTTTTTGGTACCATCGTTGAAAGGTTGACTTTGCAATCAGTGTGACTATTTGATGTGTCATGGCACTGGTATGGAGGTGAGACAGTCTAGCATAGTGCGGGGGAGATTGTGCATTGTGTAATCCCAGGACTGATGTTAACAAAGAACACACTGTCTATCTCCATTCCAATTCTTCTCGGGGTCAGAGTTATTCCCAATAAGTATAATCTACAAATCAATGAGACATTTCCCTTACAAATCTAACTGAACTTTGGACCTACCTTTGGAAGTAATTGGAGTAGGTATATTATCTTGACTCAACAGATGTAGGGCTTATCCTGTGTTTAATAACAGTAAGAATAGGGCCATGGCTAGAACCCAAGACTATAAGTCTCACCTAACTGTATAGGGCTGGAGGTTTTGTTGAGTTTTGTTTTTATCCTAACAGTTTTTCTCCAAATAAATCAGAGTCATCCACTCAGCCTATAAAGGTGGTTACTTCTATAGGCAGTAGAATCTCAGCCTGTGAGAAATTCTTCAGCTACCCTAACTCACAAAACAAACTTTGCTGCTCTTTCGAATGGAAAGTTTCACTTTCATTCTTACATGTCTGTTAAGTGGCAGATGGGTGGACAATGATCTTTATGGAATGGGTTTCCTTTTGATCCCCTTTCAAAAGGACACTGAACTTAGCATTTGCCAGTTACCTGGCATCTTGAAAAAACTCCATGCGTTTTCAGGTCAGCAAACATTTATCAGGCACAACCTTCCAGTGGTTGAGCTAAGGAAAACTAAGTAAGTGAAGGCTTCTGTCAACAGGAGACTTAAGATGCTTATGCAATCTTGGGATGACGGGTTTGCCTCCAGCCCTGAAATGATTCTGTGATGGATATATGATTAATTCTGTTAGTAGTGGCAGACTTCACTATATCTTCTGTAAAGGTATTTTTCTTTTTGGTTGTTGCCAGTTTAGTGTGGTTAGAGTCAATGATGGGAATTTAAGAGAGTTTTCTTTAAAAAACACATTAGGAGAGAAAAATATTTGGTCAGCTTTTCAAAGTGGAAATAACCATAGGGAAAAGTGCTGTAGCAGGTATTTCCCTTGATTTTTTTAAAAAAACACTCATATTCATGTGCTCTTTGGAAGTAGAACCAGAAAGGAAGTGTGGACGGAAATTCTTCTTCTAGGGTTTATCACATGAATATGGAAGGAATGAAAAAAACTGTCTGTTGCCTGACTAGAGCTCTTTTGAAATATCTGTAGGTTTGTGTGTTTGAGACAGTGTCTCTCTATGTAGTTCAGGCTGCCCTTGATCTCACTTTGTAGCCCACGCTGGGCTTGAACTTCCAATGATCCTCTTGCTTCAGCATCCTGAGTGCTAGGATTACAGGTGTGTGCCACCATGCCTGGTCTTATTTGTAGTTTTTATTTGATTGCCATTATTGGCCTAATTAAATTTAATTGCATCAAATAGCTGGTACCATCTGTACTGGGTGTATTTATTTTTCCATTGTCCCAGTAGGAAATACTAGAACTTTGTTTAGCACATATTCTCTCTCCCAATCCTATCACCTTTGTGGGAATATGTCTCTTTACTTCATTAAGCTTGGTCATGTGATCAGCTTGGGCCAATGGAATAAGGGTAGAAGTATCTGCACTCTTAGTTCTAAGGTGAAGCCTTAAAAAGTTCAGCCCTCTGGCTGCCTTGATTTCAGCCATGAGAATGGTACACCCAAGAAGTTTCTATGCCTCCAGTCTGAATCCCAGAATGAGATATGGAGCACAGCTGGAGTCATCTGAAGTGGAGCTCACTAACCGGCTTGCAGAAACAAAGATCAAGGGATGAGTGAGAAAGAACTGATTGCTGTTTCATGAAACTGAGATGTAGTAGCCCCATATTTCATAGTTAATATAATATACCTGGTGATAGCAGAATCACAGAAGTTTTAATACCATCATAATTAATCTTCTCCAGCAACTCTCAACCTTGAGCTCCTATCAGAGTCATGAAGACGATTTGTGAAACTCAGATTTCTGGGCACACCTCTGGAGAATGTGAATCATTTGGTCTGGTTGGAGGCCCAAGAATTTACAGTTTCACAGGCTTCTTGGTGCTCCTGGTGCCATTAGGCCAAAGACCCACATTGAGAACCACCATTTTAAATTACTTTATACTAACTGGAAAAATCATTTTAGGAGGTCATGCTGCTCTGAAAGAAATGGTCAAGCTCCTAAGATGTAGTAGTTATTTTCTGATATGATACAAACTGTGAAACAGACCAATTACCTACAGGAAATGGGCTGCAAGAAAGAGAATATAAGTTGTACTACATTTCTGATGGTATGGTCAAGTGATGGGAGGGGACAGTCTTGCGAAGGAACAGAATGCCAGGCTCGGCTCTGAAGACAGTAAGTAGTCTAAGGGTGTAGTCTGCCCAGATCCATGGAGTTAGAGGCCAGGCTGGGGGTACTGGTACGTAGACTAGGATTTTAGTGTTGTGAATAACAGTATGTCTTCTGCCCTAGTCTGAAGATGTGGAAGCTAGTATTGGAACACTTTTAAGTACACAAGAAAGACCAGGAATGTAGGCATCTTCACATTAGGATGAAAAATGAACAACTCAAAGAATCATCTGGAAGTTTTCAAACATCTGTGGACTTGGCCTCATGTTGATTTGGCTGAATACAATAAGAACGTAATTTGGAAATGGGAAAAGACAAGTCTAAAACATTAACTGTTGGATCGTCTTGTACAGTCTGCTCTCAGTGTAGATGAGGTCCCAGTGGCCTGATGATGACGTATTTATTGATACAATGAGAAACAGGAAGCTGGTCACAGCTTGGCCAGGCAAAATTCCCAGAAAAAAGGGTAATGAAATCAGATCACTTATTTCTAAAATACCTCCAGCTTTGAATTATATGGATTACTCTGACAGCTTGAATTATTTAATGTAGAACATTTTATAAAAATCACAAGAGATAGATAGCCAAATCCAACTTTGAATTAATATTAGACTTATTTATATTTACCAATAACCTCTTTCAAAAACAGCCATTGTTGATCCTACTGTCACCTACTGAACTTTAGAATATTGCCTCTCAAACGTTGCAGTGTATTATAATCACCCAGGGAATTTTGAACATCTGGATACCAGGCTGAACCCCAGGCCAAGTTCATGAGAAACTCTAGAGATAAGATTTAAGCATCAGTACTACTTTTTTTTTTTTTAACAAATCCCCAAAGGATTTCAAAGATCAGTTTTGATTGGGAACCAATGCCCACCTAGAAATTTAAATAAGTGTGCTTTACTTTTCTTGGGGATTGGTTAAACTGTCTCAAGCTCCGTTCTGGACCCTGAATCACAATCTCTTTTTTTAATGTAGGACCCATGGGATTTACTGGAATATTCAAGTATGGATGGAAGTCATGCAGAACAGTGGCAGGTCTGCATCTGCCATGAGCCCCCACTATGCAGAATCTTTCTTGATTCCCCAGCAGAGCAGATATTGCTGTCACCTTTGTTCCCAGCAATGAGTAGAGCACTGATTCTTTAACCTTTATTGACAGCTTTTCTTTTTTTGGTATGGTCATCAATCATTGTTTACTGAGACAAGACTCGAATATTTCAAGGGAAGGAAAGACAAGAAAGGGCTGAGAGAATGAAGAACAGTCATCAACATGTTTCTTATTTTAACTCAAAACTTGCCATATCAAGTATTGACCATCATGGATTAAAAGAAACTTCCAATTCCTTCTATCATTTTAAGGACAAAGAAAAAAGTAACATAGGGTATACAAAATATCAAGGCCTAAAAGATAAATGTGGGATTTCTTCTAACCAAGGGCTCAGCAACCTTTTATCTATAAAGGGCCTGATAGTAAATATTTTTGTCTGCTTGTCCATATGGTCCCTGTTACAACTACTCAGCTCTGACATTGTAACGTAAAAGAAGCCATAGACTATGAATAAATAAAAAGGCATGGTTGTGGTCCAACAAAATTTATTTTCAAAAATAGGCAGGTAATCTACTGTCATACTGTGAAGAACTGAAAACAAGTATTAAACCAAATCCTTGTACACAAATATTCAAAGTAGCATTATTCACAGTAAATAGAATGTTAAAAAACACAGAAATATCTATTAATGGGTGAATAAACAGGTTTAATCCATAAAATGAAATATTATTTAACCACGCAAAGGAATGAAATACTAATTCATGCTACAATGTATATGAACCTCAGAGTCTCTGTATTAAATTGAAGAAGTCAAACATGAAAGGTCATATATTGTTTGATTCTCTTTATATGTGATGTCCAGAATATTTTTCCAGGAGCTTGGGAATGGAGAACAAGGAGCAACAGATTAATGAGTACGGAGGTTTATTTTGGATACTATGTAGAAACAGTGGTTACACATGACAAGCACATTAAATGACACTGAATTGTTCATTTTAAAATAATTCACTTCAAGTCAAATGAATTTTCTTTCAGTACACTTTTAAAGACAAAGCAAAGCAAAATAACACCAGGGAGATATTAGATTTGGCCCATGCACCCACCCATTGCTCTACTCTCTTCAGACCCTGCTTTGATAATTGATAGATTCTCCAGTCTGCCAACAACCTGCTTCCAAGACTTCACTGTGGGCAGATACCAGTGCCACACGGTGGAATGCTAGGCAGTCTTTTTCAATCTATCTCTATAGCAGTATGCGATTTCTTGGGTCTTGCCACAGTCTTGCCTCTACCCATTAGGGAGAAGACTATCAATTTCAGGCATCTTCCACTGACCTTCCTAGGCTTGCAAGTGATTTCTTTGTGAGAGCCTTTTTTCCTTTCAGACCTTTCTTTCCTTGGGCTCGGAAGACTGATGAGACCTCTCTAGCCGGTTGGACCTGGCACCTAGTACCTGTCTTTGATGAAGCTTGGAACATTTAACCCAGCAAGGCTTTAGACTTTGAATTTGAAGCCTTGGGGGCAGAACGACAGGCACTCATTACATTCCAAGTCTCTTGGGTTCTGAACTGCCACAAACTAACTTCTTATTTTTAGTATAATAGTCTCAAGTCCCTGCTTTAATGTAAGAGGGCAACTACACATCCTCCTCCCTTTCGTAGTTGAGGGCTCTCTGAGGTCTCTGGGATAATATAGGAGACAGAGAACACACTGCATCTTGGAGGTTATCAGATTTGTTAACCTATCAAAGTCCCTCAGCATCAATTGAAGTGATGATACAGTACCAGTAGCTCAGCCTCAAAGGATAAATGAGGACCAGCAAAATATGATTTAACCTTGATCTTCTATATGACATGTTTTCATATAACTCTCCTGGCTCCATCACTGGAACAATTCACATGCAGTCATTAGTTGAGGGCTAGTATCAATGAAGATTGGAGAAAGAATCCTGCAAATGATAATTTTACCCTAAAAAATTCTTGAGAATCCTCTTTGGGCTATTGGAAAGGAGATATGCCTCTTGTTACAAAATAGTCCCCCAGAATATTCTTTCTCATTTCGTGAAAAAAGTTAAAATAAAATTTCATAAAAATAACAAGAGAATGATAGTCATTACACTGCATGTTTTATTTTTAAAGTAGTTGCTCAGGGTACAAGATATAAGCCTAAAATTTTCTCTGATCACTATTAGTACAAACCCTCCTTTTTAACAGCCTAAGAGACACTGAGAGTATAGCTCTCATTTTTTGCTTTTCCCTACTATTGTTTTCCTTCCATTGTAGTTCTAGTTTCCTTTTGAAAAATTTCTTCCCATTTTACAATGTCGATTGTGCCTTTTAGACATTATCTATTCTTTCAAATTCTCACACAGGGGAGGCAATATGACATTCTGACTCTATCAACTTGTCTGGAGAATAAAATCTAGATGAATATGTTTTCTACATCATAACTACCAAGAATGTACCCATTCTAAAAGTCCCATCCCAGACATTTAAAGAAGACCTTTCTGAGCACAGGAAGACAGCAGAGGCTAAAGTGTAACAGAACATGGGATACTTTGGGGAGAAAATTGACTAATGCAAAAGGACCAACTCCAATAAACAAAGAAAAGGACAGACTTACACATAACCATAAAGCATTCTATCAGCTATTGTCCACAGAAGTCTGCAGTTTTTCTTTTCTAGATCCAGATCCACCTCATTTATCTATTTTTCCATTAAAGCCGCATGGAGTTATTTTATGGTTGTGGCAACCTATTTTTCAGAGACCTGTGTCTATACCAAAGATATGATTTGATTTTCTTTCCACATTTCAGATGCTCTAGAATTGGATTTATACAAAATTATAGAGAAGGGATAAAGGTATGCATTGTTAAAGTGAAAAGGTACATATTTCAGCTCAATTTGCATTAAAGAGATGTAATAAAACATAGTATGGACTAAATGGGTATTGGAAACTATTAGGAGGAATAAGAGCCTCAGATTTTCCCCACATGTGTCTGCCTGCACCAGAGCTTGTCTGCTGACTGCCTGCAAACAGGGCTGCTCAGACGTTCTCATTTGCTCTGCAGAGTATGCAATATGATGCTGGTCCTCATCCTATAACTGGTGCAGTGCAATAGCACCCAGGAAGCACGATCTCTCTCTCTCTCTCTCTCTCTCTCTCTCTCTCTCTCTCTCCCTCTCTCTCTCCTCTCTCTGACTTGTAGTGATCCTCCTGTTTTCAGCCTCTCAAGAGCTGGAATTACAGGCACACACCACCACACTCAGTCTCAATCACCCTCTCAGCGTGCCCTGGGGGTGGGCCGGTATGGCACGGCAGGGATCGAACCCCAGCTGCTGTGTTCTGCCTAAGCAGGTGCTTTAATCCTCTGAGCTATGTGGCTGGCCCTAGAAAACACAATCTCATTTGAGTCATTTGTGGGAAAATGAGTGCCCCTTGAGACCCTAGTGTTAACTGAAGTAAGTCAGACACACAAATTTAAGTGCCTTATAAGTTTTCTTATATGAGAAATATAACGTGTGCATAATGAACAAAGTAAGAGATAACAGGAAATCTTTCTCAAATGAGCAGGGGATCAAGAGATGGTGAAAGAGACATAAAAATAATCAAGGTATATTTTATACATGTGCAAACTCAACACAAGGAATATGAATTTTATGTATTGAAACTTGTGCCAATAAAAACTAAAATAATCTTATTGACTGAGACATTCTACTTATATTAATTTCAAAAACTCATCAATTTAGTGTAAAGAATTGTCCAAACAACAAGAGCAACAAAGAAAAAAAATACCCGAAAGCACTGTAGTGAACCACAATTCAGGCATTTCCAAAAGTTTGTACCAGGAAATTAAAAGAAGAAACAAAGCTAAGCCAATGTTGCCATTTTCATAGCTATGACACCATTGCTTACCTTGCTGGCAACTTTTTTTTTTGGTGTTTTAGGACAGGGTCTACAGGGTCTCACTACGAAGATCAGACTCGCAGTGATTGTGTTTTCAGCCTCCCAAGCAGTGGGATTATAGACGCACACCACCATGCTCAGTTTCAATCCCCGTCTCAGTGTGCCCCTGGGGGCAGGGCTTGCAGGACACAGAACAGCACGCCAGGGACCAAACCCGGGCTACTGAGCTCTGCTGAAGCAGGCGCTTTAGTCTGCTGAGCTATCTGGCTGGCTCCTTGATAGCAAATTTGAAATAATATTTCTCAGTTATTGTAGAAAAAGTATTTTATTTGTAAGTTACATATATAAAACATATTTGCTGTAAGTTATTTATTTTATTTTAGTTTGAAGAATAAAAACAAAAGCAAAAACAAGTAGTAGAAACAAAGAAATAGGACAACATATAGCAGTACGTAACTATCTCTGTTAGTCTGAGCAACTGATCTGACATAAAAATAATTTAACACCCATGATTAATTAGCTATTTTTGTTGTGAAAATTTGTAACATATGTAAATTATTTTTCACATGCTTAATGCAGATAAAACAGTGAACAGGAAGCATACTCACTGAAGAGCCCAATTAACACATTGAGGAGAAACATTTTGAAAACGTTCAGTTTGAGATTCAAATTAAAGGCTTGGTTCCTGTGGTTTGAAATTCCAAAGTGGAAAGTAGAAGGTCTTCATGCTTTCACATGTCATGATTTCTTCATAATTATTGAAATTTACTACTGAATAATAATAATGATTATAACAATAATAGGAAAATAACCTTTCTGCAGATCCTGAAGCCCTGCCAATCCTATTCCTACAGCACTGTCATCCGTGCAAGGATGAGGAGGCAAAGGGAATTTATCAGCCTGCCCCTTTAGAGAAACAAAATCTACAGATACACAGAAAATAGTTCATAGTTATTTGTATATATTCCAAATATGTTTTTCAAAGAGCAACACCCACTGGGAACAGCTCACTTATGTATTTCTATTTGTCCTATTGCCTACTCTTGCACCACCATCTCTACCCTGGCAAAATACCTGAGTTAGCCTGAGGGAATGGTGGGAAAGAGGATCACCGTGTAGTAGTGTTAGCCCATCAGCTGGCATCCCAAGTCCACTGCCCAGAGAGCTGATGCAAGATGTGTGAGGAAACCCATACAAGATTAGAACCATCCATATACTCAAGGGCCACAATAAATGTTTGTTATAGGCTGCCCAGTTGGGGAACTTGGAGGCTTTGTTGAACATATAAACACTAAGTGTATGAAAACATGGGTCCAGGTGCCCAGGAAGGAATTGAGGGGCTCCTCTCCCAAAGTTCACAGCAACTGGGGTAAGAGGCTGTGTGGCATGGACTAATGTCTCATCAGGGGATGCAGGAGGGTAGATACGCTTATAGGTGCCTATTTCTGCTCAAAATCAACTTACTGTCATTTTAAATGAAGTATTACTTGAAAAGAGAAGTTTAAAAGAAAAAGATAGCATAACTATAGAAAGATGACGCCAACAAGAAGTGTTCTGTGGCTTAGCAGATTTACTTAATCCAGACTACTGAATTTGGTTCAATTTAATACAATAAAATTACCACCCAATCTATGTCTTTCTTGTGTGCCAAATCAGAGCTAATTCACCCCAATATCCAAATGTTTCACTTATGCAATGCTCAAAAGAAACCAGTAGTATGTTCTTTGAGGTCTTAAATTTGAAAGGTGAGATTTAGTGAAGGGGAAGATGTAAAGAAGGACAAAAGTGATAACAATATTTTAGAAAGTCTTGTAGATTTAGATATTGGTCTCAGTTGCACTTGCTAATCATTGGATTTCCTGGTTGGAAGAAATGTGGGTTTCAACAATGGTTGTAACGGTGATAATTGTAACCTTAACATGTAAGGCTAACACTTTCTGAGTGCTGACTATGTACCTGTGGCTGTTGTAAGAAAAATGCTTGAACTTATTTAAGTCTAAAAATAAAAATATGAGGTAAGTATTATAGTTATCTCTATGTAATCATTAGCTCATGAAACACTTAGTCCTATGCAACAAAAACCTTCCCTTAACTCTATGACTTATAAGAGCAATTTATTATGGCCCTTGAGTGTATGAGTCAGCTAGTGGTTCTGCTGATCTTGGCTGGCCTTGCTCATGCATCTGGAGTCAGCTACCTGTGCAATAGATCTGGGATAGCCACAGCTGGATTGACTGTATTTGTATTACATGTTGGCTCTCTTACACTTCCCTTAAAGCAGACTAGCTCAGGCACTTTGCCACAGTAGAGGTAGAGGTGCAAGAGCAAGCATTGGACAAGTAGAAATACACATGCAACTTTTAAGCCTACTTTGATCTTGTCTTCTTGAAGTGAGGGGAAGAATTAGGACCATCATTACAATCATCTATGACAGGAATTAAGTAACTTGTTCTTTTGATTGGATTTGCGTTAACCTGTGTCAAACAGAGGTCCAAAAATAACAGTGAATTCTTAATATTGAACATAATTGTCCAAAGACAAGCAGTTCAGACTTGTATGTTTGCTGTGCTCAACAAGGGCTCCAGGTGCCTATTCCCTTTTCATCTGGCTGTTCTTCACTCTCAAGGGCTGTATTCATCTGCATGGTCTAAGAGTGCCCATGATTTTGACCATGTTCCAAAGTAAAGACAAAGATCAAGGAGGGAACACAAGCAAGTCCCCAGAATATGAGTAGAAATCTCAGCATTTCCAATTCTGGAATATGAATTAAGCAACATGAAGCAATTTTCTCATCAATGTAGTTAATAAAGCTGTGCGGATTATTTTTTAAATCTTCAAAAAGGTGAAGAACTAATAAGATATTGAGCAACAATTAGGCTGAGATCCTAGAAGGAGCTGGAATCTAGAAAAAATGAGAAAAATATTTGGCTGTGCTTTTGCTTTAGGGAAATTTTGAGCAGAAAGATTCAGCTGTTTGCTTGTGGCCCCAGGAGACTAGAAGAACAAATATCTGAATTTTCTTTAGTCTGTGCCTTAGAAATAAAGATAGATAAAAAGTAAACCAACCCTTACATTATCTGAAACTGAAGTTTACAAAAATCTTATTTCTCTACAGAAAATTTCAAATCTAAAACCTTGAACAAGATGGCACAAAACTGCTAGTGCTAGGACCAGGTGCCAACACAGGTAAATACAGTGTTACCAAGAAAAAAATCACCTTACTCTTTGTTATGGTTTAGATCTAAAGTGTATCCCCAAATTCTCATGTGTCCAGAGGCTCTCCTCTCTCTGTCTCTGTCTCTCTGTCT
>NW_004524645.1:649166-651007 GCF_000260255.1 Octodon degus
GAGAGCAACCTTTCATGGTGGTGGCAAAGAGCAAGAGCACCAGGGAGAGGTAGCAGCAGCTCAAGCAGCTAGCTTCTCTTCCCACCTTACAGTGTAATGCAAATTACCTGCCCCAGGGCGGATGCAGCATCCACACCCACAATAGTCAGCCACAAACTCCAGAAGCCACCCCAAGACTGCATGAAGCTTTGGGGGGGACACCTAGACACAAACCATAACAGTTTAGAAAACTTTGAAACTGATTTTTGGGCAGAATTTGGAAAGTTTGGGAGATGCAGTGTAGAGAAGCCCTAGAATGCTGTACTCAAAGCTTGAGTAATTCTGATACAAATTAAAAAATAATAATACTGATAGGAATGTAGGCAGTAAAGGCCAGGCTCATCAGGTTTCACATGGGAACATGAACTCAATTGCAAAATGGAATAAGGTTGTGCATGTTACATTTTGGCAAAAAAAAATCTGTCTTCATTTTGCCTATGTCCTGAAACTTTGTATGAGACTGAATTTAATGGTACTGGACTAATTATTCTGGGGAAAATAGTTCAAGGCAGTTGTTCCACGTTCAGGTGGAGGCATCAACATTGCTGACTGCTTTTTACCAGATCTACAATGAGAATGAGGAACAAAGAGCAGACCCAAAAATTGTGGAAAACTAGCAGCTTCTGCAGAAAAGAAGCACTTGTAAAGTTAAGACCAACAAAGGTATGGTTACTGGAAAGATTAGTATCATTCAAAAGAAACCAAGTATATTACACCAGCTTGATAGAAAAGATGGCTTGAAAACGTCTCAGAAATTAGCCAAACCCTACCCATCCTAGGATCAGGGGTGTAAAGCGTAAACGTCTTCTAAAGACTCTTCTTGGAGAAGAGAGCCCCTGGACACAACTGTTTATTCAGGAAAGGGTAGGAAGGTCTTTCTCCCAGTTCATCTCTTCAGGCCAGTGATTCTTGTAGTATGAGAGGACTCAGGTATTGCTTAAAGTAACATTTAACCTTGACATCAGTCCTGTAGTGCTGCTTTTCCATACATGCAGATTGTAAGGTCTGTGGGGTCATGGAAGTTACATCCAGATTTCAAAGTGAGGCTTGGAAGGCCAGTTGATGTGCTCTGAGAGGACAATGCACAGAACTATGAAAGTGAAGCCAAAGCTGCAGTGCAGTCCCCAGGAAGTTGAAGATGCTATGAAATGGGCCATCTGCTGAGGAAAGCTGTAGGCACTGTACAGAGCCATCCTGAGAGAGGCCACATGGTCTACAAGCATGAAGGCCATAGGAGCAATGATGCCCAAGCCCTTTGGAACTTACATTTCACCAACACATGCTCTGGGTGCAATATAGGATTTGTTTTCATCCATGGAGTTTCAGGATTTAATATTTTCCCTGATTGTTTTCAGTATAGCTTTGCTCCAATTCCTTTCTATTCCCTTATTTTCCTCTTTTTAATGGAAAATTTGACCCTATGGAATGGCATATTTGAAGTATTTAACTTTTTTTTATTTTCACAGTCTTACAGCAAAGAGTTTGCCCCTTGGGTCTCACAGGAGACTTTGAATTTGAACTTTTCAGTAGTGCTAGGACTATTAAGATTTTAGTGACTCTTAAAAAAGGACTAATAACAATTTGCATAATTAGATGGATATGAACTTTTTGGGGGCCAGTGTGGATTATATCTAGATGTTCCCCAGAGCCTCACATGCTCACCGGCAGGGATTTTCGAAGGTGATCAGATTATGGAGGCTTTTACTGACTGGCTGTTAGGAGATGGGGGACTAGTTGGAAGAGGTAGGTTCCTGAGGGTCATGGCCTGGAAGGGTTTGTCTTCTTCCTTAATCTCTCTCTGT
>NW_004524645.1:651132-652238 GCF_000260255.1 Octodon degus
TCTCTCTCTCTCTCTCTCTCTCTCTCTCTCTCTCTCTCTCTCTCTCTGTTGCATTACATAGGCAGCTATTCCTCCATCATGACCTTGTGCTATGCCATCCTGCCTTCAAGCCACCTAACTATGGACTGAAATGCCAGCCAATATAAACATCTCCTCTTCTAATTGTGGAGGGTGAGTACTGTGTTTCAGTAATAAAGAAAATAATTAAGAAAGGGCCAAGGGTGAAATGTAGTTTTGATCTCAGAAATTCCCCCCAAATCTCATGTATTCAGATGAGGCTCTTGAGAGGTGATCATGGAACCAGGACACATCAGTGGATTAATTTTCTGATGAGTTCATAGCTGAATGTGCTACTAGGAGATTGGTACTGCTCAGAAGATTTGGATCACTGGGAACATGACCCAGAAGAGTGTATTCTTGTCCCTAGGCCCTCATTTCTCCTTCTCTGGGCTTCTTGGTCAACATGGATTGAGCAGCTTTCCTCTATTTTGACAACCAATCATGGACTGAACCTCTTAAAAACATGAGCCAAAATAAATCTCTCTTCAAGTTTCTGGTGTTGAATATTTTGTCTCAATGACAGGAAAGTCACCAATAAAGTCTTCAAATTATTGTGTAACATAACATTTGCAATATATGATTTCTAATATATAATCAAATTTAACTGGTCATATAGGAAGACAAATCATAAGGGTAAGAACAAAAATGACAAACAACAGAAACAGACTTGCAGACAACAATTATTAGAATTATTATATCAAGACTATAAAACTTTGTTAGAGAATATGAAAGCAAAAAATTAGCAGTAAATGGAAATATAAAATTCAATGGAATTTCATAAATGATCAAATTAAATTTCAGATTTCAAAGAACCATGCCTATCATCATGCACAAAGCTACAGTCAAAATGGATCAAAGATTTAAATATTAAAATAGAAACACTAAAACTTCTGGAGGAAAATGTAGGTAGAAATCTTAAAGACATAGGTGTAGGTATAGAGTTCATGAAGAAAAACAAAAGTTCACAAGAAATACTTCAAAAATCAACAACTGGGATCTCATGTTTTTGAAAAGTTCCTGCACTTCAAAGCAAATCTCTAACAAAG
>NW_004524645.1:653283-654517 GCF_000260255.1 Octodon degus
GACTGTTCTGATACAATGTTGTATATGGTTAGATTTCTAAATTTCTGTGTAAAAATTCGTAATGGTTTATTTTTATTATTTTTACTATTTTTTCACATTCTGTAGGGATTTAAAGTTTAGCATATTAACAATTAATGGAAAATATCTGTTCCATTTTATGTCTAAGGTATTTGATATTCAGACAGACAATGATGCTAAACTCAACTGCTTATGATTTAGGGTAATAATATCACGAAGCTTGTCTTCTGGAGAAATGCAAATGAAAACAACACTGAGATTCCATCTCACCCCAGAAAGGATAGCTAACATCAGGAAGTCATCCAATAACAAATGCTAGAGAGGCTGCAGAGAAAAAGGAACGCTTCTGCACTGTTGGTGGGAGTTCAGACTATTACAACCACTATGGGAATCAGTATGGAGACCCCTTCAAAAGATAGGATTGGAGATCCAGTTCAAGTCAGTCATTCCCCTCCTGGGTATTTTTCCAGAACTGAAAACTTCATACCACAGCTATATATGTGTACCCGTGTTTATAGCAGTTCTATTTGTTATAGCAAAATCCTAGAAACAACCCAAATGCCCATCAACTGAAGAATCAGTAAGGAAGATGTGGCATTTTTACACAATGGAGTATTATTCAGCTATAAAACAGGATAAAATTGAGCCTTTTGTAGGTAAATGGATGCAACTAGAGAACATTCTCAAGTGAAATAAACACACCAGCATATGCCATCATTGTATTGTTTGCTTAGTGTGAAAATCTGAAAGAAAAATAGAATCTGAAGGGTACAATAGATGCTGGGAAAAGGCAATGAACTTATTCAAAAGGAAAGAGTTCCTGAGTTAAGAAGGACAAGAGAGGGAGTGGGGGAAAGAGGTATATTTATGTAGGTAAGCAAGATGCATTTTTTTTTGCTTTTGATTCAGAAATTATTTATTAGAATAAAGAGTACCTTATGTGCTAAGCACCAGACGCTCTGCTGTTTTGATTTTATCTTTCACAGCAAATTTTCCCATAATTTTATTGAGAGACAAATAGCAATGAGATAGTTTCAAATCAAATTTGTAGGACAGTTTCAATAATTAACACATTACGGACTCTCTTCCTAGTGGTTAATTGCTGTACAAGATGCGGACGTGATATTCTATTTACAAACACTATTACAACAAATCCCTCCATTCATTAAGAGAATGCAGCTATATATCTATCCTAACCATTTTGAATACACAGATA
>NW_004524645.1:655697-659059 GCF_000260255.1 Octodon degus
ATATATATTTAGTTTGGGTTTCAAAGCAAGAAAAGAGAAAGAAAAATCATAATTAATTAATTTTGAAGAGATAACAGTTAAGGAAGTTTCAAAATGATTAAATGTATTAAAACACAGAAGCCACTGGTTGTCAAATAGAATTTAAAAACTCCACACATAAATCCATCGTATAAAACTTCAGATAACAGAATTAATGAAGAATATTATTTTTTTTCTTATTGGCTGGATGTTGAGCATGTAGACACAATTACTAACAGTAGCATTTATTTTGTATTTTATTCAGAGCCATATACACCAACAAAAATTGAGTATTTCATTAACATAAGCGACAAGATACATTGACATTGGTATTGACATATTTCCAAAGTCACACAACTGCTAAGCAGCAGATTAGATTTTTGACTAAGCTTGGCCCACTTCCACTGCTTGTTCTGTCAGCTACTGTGTTATACAACCTTAACACTGCAGTCCAAGGTTCAAGTTCACAATCATTAGTGATAAACCACTATAAGGTATTGAATAAACAAAATGCTTTTAACATAAACAATATTAAGTACTTTTGGTAAACAATATACATAAGCAGTGTAAGTACATTTAATAAACAATATAAGTAATTTTAATACAAATAATATTAAAAGTATATTAAAGACAAGCTAACCATATCAGATTCCTAGTAGTAAAAGCAATAATTCATGCCAGCAAATAATAGTTATTTCTCATATGTTTCAAAAATGTTTGTCAGCATTAAAACTTTGCTTTCCATAATGTGAGGGGTAAGTGTGCACAATAGGCTGGAAATATGCCAACTTCAGCAGGACTAAATTTGTATGGATGACTTTATGTGCCATATCAATGTCTCTCGATGTAAAGGATAGCTCTTCACAAAATATTTAGGTTTCAAAACAAGTCTTAGTAATGCAAATAATACTTTATATAGTCTAGATATTAAAGGACTGTCAAACTGTTGGCTATTCTGTTACTCTCTTATGTCCTTTGCTGTGTGGATGCTTCTTAATTTGATATAATCCCACTTGTTAATTCTGGTGTTACTTCTGTTGCAATTGTTATTCTGTTGTGATCTGACCTTCCCTGTGTCTGTGTATATCTAAATCTTTGCTCCACTCTGATTTGACATTAGTATAGGGTGACAGATATGGATCTACAATCAGTCTTCTTTGCATAGATAAACAGATTCCCAGCATCATTGTTGAAGGGACTATATTTTTTCTATCATATGTCTTTGAAATGAACAGAGACTTCTCAGAAGAATAAGTACAGATGGTCAATAAGTACATGAAAATAAAATGTTCAGCATTTTTGACTATTACATAAATGCGCATCAAAAACAACATGGAAATTCCAAATTACTCCAAAAATGACTATCGTCAAGGACTCAAAAGGGAATAAATGGTGGTGAGGTTGTAAGGGAAAAAGAGGAGCTCTTCTATGTTGTTGGTATGGATGTAAACTAGTACAATCACTATGGAAATCAGTTTGGAGTTTCCTTCAAAAAGTAAAAACTAAAGGTTCCATTTGACCCAGTTGTATTGCTTCCTAAAATATTTTAAATCATCATATTATATTAATGCAGACAGTCGTGCTCATAGCAGCACAATTCCCAGTCGCTGAATTTGGAAAGTGGCACACATGCCCCTCCACAGATGAATGTTTAAAGAAAGTAATAAAGGGAGATGAAATTGAGTCAATTTTATTTATTTATTTATTTATTTATTTAGCAGAACCGGGGATTGAACTCAAGCCCTTGCACTTGCCAGGGAAGCACTTATTCCACTGAGCCATCTCCCCGTCCCTAATTTTAGGAAAAAGAATGGATCTTCAAAGTGTAATGCTAAGTGAAATTAGTCAATCATAGAAGGTTAAATATCACATGATTTCTCTTATATAAGAACCCCCCCTTAAATTATAAATAATTTAAAGAGTAAAATATAAATTATATATAAAGTTAAAATATAAATAATACATAAACAAATAATTAAAAGAGCAAAATTAAACAGAGGTGGTAGGAAACAGTGAAGCAGACTTTGTGGTGATGGAAGGAAGATCTGGTGAAGGGGACAGAAGGGAGGGGAAGGGGAAGTAAAATGACTCAGATGTGGCATGTATATGTACCAATTCCCCAACATCAATGTAGTTGTTATGTATTGTGAACATATGCCAATAAAAAACAAGCAATTGTTATGTACAAAATAATGAATGCAAATGGTAGGTGGAGGAATGGAAAGTTGTTTATTGTCCCTTCAACATTTAAAGCCTACTACTTCGGGCCGGCGAGCCAGCTCAGCGGTCTAAAGCGCCTACTTAGGCAAGTTTAGGCAGGCATAGGGGACCGTGGTTTGATCCCCAGCACTACATGCTATGCTAGCCCCATCCTCCCAGGGCAGGCTGAACTGGCCAAAAAAGAAAAAATAATAAAGCCAACTATTTCAAATGCGACCCAAATTTTACAGTATGCAAAGTATAACTGTATTCACTTTAGCAGTTTCACAGGAGGGTTATGCCAAATCTTTTCTGCATTTGTTTTTATAGCATTAATAAAGTTTTATTGGTACACAAGGACACCTATTCATTCATGTATTGTCTATTTCCGCTTTTCCACCACAGTGGCAGAATTGAGTAGTGATGAATACCACATGATGTGTAAAGCCTAAAATATTTACTCACTTTCTGGTCCTTGTTGGAAAGTGTCAACCTATCCTTATGCTAAGTCAGTGACAATTTCAAGGTATTAGGCCCAGATAAATTCATTTCTATATTCAGGTACAATTATAAAGGGATATTTGGGGTCACTTAACTCCTCGGTCTTATGATCAGATTTTTTTTTTGTGGTACTAGGGATCTAACTCAGGATCTTGTGCTTGCCAGGCAAGCACTTATTCCACTGAGCTATCTACGTGGCTCCCAGGTGGGATATTTTTGACTGCGAGAAATCTTCTCATGTTAAATGAACCCAAGATTGACCCTGCAGTATTGGATTTAATTTTAATAAACAAGTAATTGATAGATTCTCAGATTTAAATTCAGTTTGTTTGCTTGTCTGTTTATTTACTTAATAAAGCACTTTCAAATTTTAATTTGGTCAAGTACCTTGGTAAGTTTAGACAAAGTAAAACCTTGCTACACAGCAAGAACTGTTCTCTAAAAGATCTGTTCAGTATGGATTGGTGCAACAAAAGGTGCCATTCTCTCCACAAGGGATGGTTGAAAACCCAAAGATATGTCTTTCTGTGGTTAGACCATAAGCAGTCATAAAAATCAATATTTTTAATATTTATGGATTTATTCTCATTAGCTTTTGGCAATATATGACTTCTCAGTTTTTGAAAGGGGTTTGCAAAATGGTG
>NW_004524645.1:659159-678696 GCF_000260255.1 Octodon degus
TATATATATATATTAGTGTAAACAAATTCCAAACATATGGATTACATTTCCTTTTAAAAATAAAGGGTTTTAGCATTTAATGGGAAAAGCGATTTGCAAAATGTGCTTTGGATTTTGCCAAAACTGAATCGCTCAAAATGCGCAATTAAGTATAAATGAAACCAAATCCAACTGTCCCCGCTTTGAATGACTAAAAAAGACATCTTCCTTTGCTGATCATGCCTTTCAGTCCCCAAGTCATGAAAGGGAAGTCCAAATGTGCTGTGTAATGTATGGCTGTGCGTGAAGTCATGCAGCGAAATGGAGCTGAGGAGAGGGCTTCCTGGGGGAATATGTGTGACCTTCTTGAGTGTAAATCTATTTTGACTAGTTATGATGTTTTAGATGAATCGTGGAGAAGAACTGATGTTTTTGCTGGTATGGAAACAAGTTGTAATTTCTACCAGCTATGGGGTGCTTACTTTTTTCCCTGAGAATGAAATAATCTGACAAAAGTCTTCTGCATTTTAATGACCCTTTATATTTGTAATGAGAACAGTACAATGGTATAAATGTACCATTAAAAAGGGGTTTTCTTCTCTTAGATCACATTCACTTGGAGAAACAAGCATTGCTATTTTACAAGCAAGTGGGACTGACTAATTGTTAGGGTGAGAGGCCCGGGAGTACTTTTCTACTTGCAATTTCCAGTTACTCTCAGTCATAACTGGAAATGAAGCTGACTAGGGAATAGGAACAAACTCAAATGGAGCCCTAGACTCCAGAGAAGATCTGTATCTATGAGTCTCTGCTCTGCTTTTAAATATTACACAAGTCTCCTTTGAGAAAATATAACATTATGAATTCTAAGTGTCTTGGAATATGCATGTAATTGTCTTGAGAATTTAAATTTTAAATGGAAGATATGGTATGAGAAGATCTACAAGCCATTTGCAAAGAATTGAAGATGGTAATAAAATTGAGGAGTACATTGTAATGATGCAAATAAATTCTTGGTTTTGGACACTACAGGGGGAAAACAAAGGGGCGCTACTTAAATATTGAAAAGGGCCAGGGAGATAGCTCAGTAGAATAAGCCTCTGCCTGGCAACCACAGGGTCCTGAGTTCAATCCCCGGTACCACAAATAAAATAAAATAAAATAAAATAAAATATATATGATGCAAACTTGTAACAAACATGGAAGTGTACACACAAAAGAATAAACAGTGTAAATTAGTGCTCCTGTCAGAAAAAAAGAAGAAAATGGTAGGAAAATAAAAGGAGGGAACTAAATGGACACCGCTTACTACCGTTCCAACCTTGAGTACTGTATTACAGCCCTCATCTTACTGTCTTATAATTTTTCATAGAGTAACCAAGGAAAAGGAGAAGTTGGTATTTTCCTATGTATTTCTCTAACTCTTGAAGTCCTAAAAGGCCTCAGTAACAAAAGAAAACATGTGAATCTGATATCTCAAAAGTCAACTTTTTGCATATTTCAGCAACACATTCTTACCATATCGGGACTTTTAGAATTCAATGTTACTAACAACTCCTTACATTATATATTGAACGTTAAACTGCACATTTCTTACAAACATCGCTAAATCCATCACTAGTTAAGACTTATGTCTTCACTTTCCTCTGAAGCTGATCTGAATGTGAAAACTCCATCCTTGACAGAAAAGCTAGGCTTCAAGGGGCAATAATCACCACCACTGTTCCTTGCGAATCAAAAGCTTTTGCAGTTCAAGAGATTGAGCCTGGCAGTCACATCATTATTTCTTGAGTTGCCCATTATGTGGTTAAAATTTACATAAATATTAGGCACATTCATCCCTTTCCCTGTGGCTTTTCCAGGAGGACCACATTCCTGTATATTTATAAGCCACTTTCAAAGCTTCTTGTAGTTATAATTTGCAGAAAGGAGAGAGTCAGAAGTAAAAAAGTCCCAGATTTATCTAAATCAATACTGAGCTCATAGAGTCTTACGACAACTTCATAAAGACCTGTATAACTGAATTCTAAAAGGCAGTTGGGGTGAGAGTGGTCTTGTCCATTTCTATTTCTGAAAAATAGCATAGGTTCTTCCTTTCTCTGGTCATTACTTACTGGACCCCCATCTTTATTTTTAGAAGTTATTTTTCCTCTGAAGTTATGGGAAACCTGAATCCTCATCACTTTCCCTCAGTACCCCGCATCTCTCTAAGTTTATCTCTTATTTTTAACTTCCCTCTCCATTTCCTTTCATTTTCACTTTATCAGGCCTTTCTGCTTAATTCCTGTCTGGTTTCCTCCTCATACATAATGGGGGGGCATCAGTACAAAGTTCACTCAAATTGTTTCCATCTCTTCCCAGCCCACAGGGACACCTTTGCAAGGAGTGGGCCATGGGGTGATAGCTGCATGATGGATCAGGGGCTGTGGTGCAGTTCATCCCTTTATAGGTCCAACCTCTTGAAAATCTTGAAGAATCTTTAGTTTCCCTTATGTATTGGCACAGGTACACAGTTTAAAGCTCTGGAAGATTCTGAGGTTGTGGATGTTTATGGATTCACAAAGTACAAATGAACTGATTGAAAGAGAACTGGCAGAGAGAGCCATGTGATGGAGACATCTACCCTTGACTGTGGCTAAGTAAAGACACTTTTACTTTATTAAGTCACCAAGTTTTGGGGCTGTTAAAGTAGTTTTCTTGTACCACCTGTCATAGTCATCCCTTCCATGACTGCAATATTCACCTCAGTTGTCATCTCCTTAATGGAGCCTGCTTCCCTAGGAGTTTCTAAAGTTAAGAGTTATCTAAAGTTATGATACCTTAGTGTATCATAAGGGAATGCAAGTTATTCAGTCCTAAGAGTTGTTCTTTTTTCTCATAGACAGTGACTGTGGATTCTACTGCCTTCTGCAGTGTCTGGCACATAGCAGGAAGACAATCCCTCCTTCAAAAGAATGCAGCACACATACCTTTGGGGTGGAAAGAGGTTGGGCGGTAATTGAAGATATGTGTGCAGCATCAGCCATGTGTCCTTTAGCAGCACCACATGGAATGCTTTGCCATTATTCACTTTGGAAGGAGTATCAATGAAGACAAGTTCATACAATGTGATGACTCTGCTTAGGTAATCATTCATTCCACAAGCAAAACAGTTGTCTTTGTCCAACCAGTGTACTAGGTACTAGAGGAAAATGAATGAAGATGACAGAGCTGGTACCTGCCTTTCAGGGAAGGCTTCCTAAACATACAGCTCCGTAGGGGGCTTTCACTGAGATTATGAGGCATTTTCCCCCTGCTCTGGATCCCTTCCTGCCCCTTGGTTCCTCAGATATATTTTTTTGCACTCTGTTCTTGCCCTCAATTTCTTGGCTTCTCTTCTTTAACAGGAGGCAACATTGCCTACAAGGGACAGTAGGCAAGATGTGGAGACAGTTTTGGTTGTCATAACTGGGGGAAGGGGTGCTACTGGCATCTAGTGGGTAGAGGCCAGAAACGTTGCTATAATACAGTGGCAGTCTCACAATAAAAGCTTTTCTTTTTCAAAATACCAATAGTACTAAGATTGAGAAAAATTTGTCATAAAGCATGTGTTTTGCATTACCATTCTTCCCCAAGCATCTGTTAGGGGTGGCCAGTTGCTTTCACTGGGCCCTGAAGCACACCCAACCTCTGTGCCTATTCCAACACCTTCAACTTGAGTGGAGGTCAGCATTCCTCCCTCCCTCCCCACAGTGGAGACCCACTTTTTGGGATGTAAAGAACTACCTTGTAAACAATGCCATCAACAAAAACATTCCCTTTGAGAGACCAATCATTTCTTTCTATGGTGTTTGTGGTTTCTTTATTCAATAGACATCTTAATACAGGAGTAAAGGATAGAATGACATGTGAATTAAACTTAGACCACAATGTCTAGCATAACAGGCCTAATGATAACCACTTCTAGATAGAAAACCCATTACAAAAATGCACAGAGAGGAGCAAAATCATTTCTACACTTTCTAATTGAGTAGCTTTTTAGTTAGAAATATTGGATAAAAAAGAGATTGCCAGTTATATTTGAATTTTGGTTTAACAATGAGTAGTTTTCAGTGTATGTCCATTGCAATTGTAAGATATAAGCAATGTCTGGCATACTTATGCTAAACAATTTGCCATCTGAAATTCAAATTTACCTGGAGATTCTGCTTTGGTTGTTGTCAAATTTTGATATGTTGAATAACTGTTCCCTGGATATATCTGGCAACTATTTCCTTGTGCATTCAGGGAAACATCAGACATGGCTTTCTTCTTTCCAGACTGGCTTCTTCTCTGTCTTCTCTCAGTACTTTCTAACCCTCCTTCTTCAAATGGGTGAATACTCTTTCTAAAAGCCTCTAGACCACTCTCCTGAGTAACTCTGACACATTTTTAAAATCCAAATCTTTCCACCAAAAATGGGTAAATGTGAGGAGTGGTTGTGGAATAGATATCAGAAAATTCATTCTAAAAAGCCTTATGTGAGGAGCATGAAATGAACTGAAATTAAATGCAAACATGTTACTATTTTAATCAAACCCACTTTTGAAAGTTTGCTTCACAACAAACATGAGTAAGAAAATGAATTCTTTGTACAACTCCATACAGCAAACTTCCCTTGGACATTCAACATGTGATTTAATCTACTAATTGAATTATATAAATTTTCAAAAATGTGGACTCAAAAGATGTGGGGGACATAAATATGGAAAAAATATGGAATAAAGAAATCTGGGATAAGTAAAAATTTTTGCTGCAATAAAGAAGGCTTGAGCAGTAAATGTCTCAAAGAAAGCTTGATATTTGAAAGGGGTTGTTTGTAAGAAATATAAAATAAATTTAGAGGAATCGTCAACATTTTTATTTCAACAGCATCATGTAAATACATCTTGCATTCGATAATTCACTAAACTGAATTAAGGACTTAGTCCCCACCATCCTCAAGGAGCATTTAAATATTAAAACCCCCACAAGTAGCGAAGATGAGCTATAAGATGTGTATAATCCCTTCAATCTGATAATAATATCCTTGTAGATGAACAGCAGTAAATATGATACCAGTGATATGGCAACGTGTGGCTGTGTGTTCTCAGAGGCACATTGTACGTGGACTGAAGTCTAATGCTAAGACACAGGGCCACAGCCTATACTGATATGTTTATTTTAAGGATCTTTTACGAACCTATCATTTAAATGCAGATTTAGATGGCCAGATTAGACTGTTTTGACATTCACTGAAAGAAACAAATGTTAGTGACTTTTTCAAATCAGTCCTAGATAAGACACGAAAGAAAATGACATGCATTGTGAGAAACCTCTATGAAGTAGAATTGCCTGGTTAATGGCAGCTGTTTCAACAATGAAGCTCAGCAAAATAACTCAATTTAGTTTAACAAGACCAGCTCTTACATTCAGATTCTCCATAGCTTCCACTCCTCCACTGAACCCGGAGAAGTTGGTCTGGGGACATGACACTGCCACTCTTGTTTAGTCAATGTTAGGGCAACAAGCCAGAAGAAGAATATCTGCTCTTTTAGTCTTGATAAAATAATCAAATAACTACTGACTTAACCACCAGCAGTTGGCACATACAGTGGTGTTGGTAATGGTTATTGTTGCACTGTCTTATTTCTCAAATTGGTCAACAGCCTTTTCAAAATTTCATTAAAACACACATATACATGCGCGCACATGCACACACACACACACACACACACACGCACATGCACACAGGCACACAATAACCCTTTATTCTGCCAACTTTATGTTTCTGAAAATTTTGTTTTATGCAAAAGATATTTTGTCATCCTGATGCATTTTTTTCAATAGATGCTTGTTTCAGACCAAATGAATCCACTCCCTTCCATTGTCAGCTAGAGACAAAGGAGCGCTGCCAACACAGTGATCCATGGCGCAATGATGGCTCAAAGCCTGTGTTTTGTAGGCACAGGTGTTTCCCAGAGACAAGGTTTTGGTCTAAAAGCATCTTTGTTCTCAGATTTACCTTCTTGATTGCTTTATAGCAAAGAAGCTTGATGGAACAAAGGGAATAGCCAAGGCAGAGGCAGATACAAAGTCAGATATCATCTCCAGCAGCACAAAGTGACTGCAGTAGGACAAATCGGACCCGTTATTCTGGTTGTCACCGAAAGCTTTGAGCTTTGGCTAAGAGTTCCTCATCTATGTTTTTGGGTAAAGTTGAGGAAACAAAAGTCTCTTGGTCTTTTATTTCCATTTTGCTTTGAAATGTTCACATGCAAAGGATTATTGTCTCTGATTCAGCTGGAGAATTGCTTGGCATATGGGGAAAGAACCCATCACATCTGGTATCACAAGTGTTCAAAGACTGTAAGAGAGCAAAGAGCAGGAAAATGCTTTAGCTTTATCTAACTCACTGCATTAAAAAGCAAAAAACCAATTTCCTGAAAAAAAGTTGTTTTTCCAAATGGAAGAAAACAACACTTAAAATAAAGCATTTCAGCTTAGTATGGTGAGATTGATATTCTGTTATTACCAAGGCTACGGCATAGAAGTCTTGACAAGTTGTCTGAAAACTTTTATTCTGGGGAAAGAATACCAGTATTCTGTGTGTGGAAGCTTATGCTGACCATATGGCAAAGCTACCCACAGAGAGATGCCTGACCAACTCCAAAAATGCTGCCATTCCCGGCACTGGGCATGTCAATGCCAAGCTTTAGATGATGCGAGCCCCAACTGCCACCTGACAGCAACTACTTGAAACTAAGCTACACCAATCAGCTGAGTATAGTGTAATCACAGAACCATAGAGACAATGATGCATGTGTTTAAGGCCACTAAGTGTTGGGGTGGTTTCTTATGTAGCAATAGGTAACTGGAATAATCCCTGGAGCTGTCGTCAACACACAGCTTTGTTGGTCACCAGAAAAAAATGACAGAGAGGTGGTTGAGACCCACAGCTTTATTGTCACCAGCTTTCCTTGGATTGACTCCATGTGTTCAAATCCTGATTCCACCACCTTAAGCAATTACCTGTCATTCAAACATGCAGCTTCTTGTTTGTAAAATATTAGTGATGATAGTAATAGTGTCTTTGGGTGGTGACTGTGTGATGCAAATAAATTCCCATCTAACTCTTCTTGTTAAGGCGTGAACACTAAATAAATTTCATGTGTTTTTACTATTAACTAAACTGGTATATAGAATCTCAAAGTCTCTGTGGTCCTCACTTTTTTACTTATGTAGATAATTGGTTTCTCTATTTGAAGCATTTATTCTACTGTTCCCTATAGGCTAACAGGCACTATTGGAAAAAATCACTTCTAAGGGACAAAACATGGGAAAGAAACAAACACACTCAAAAATGATTTTTTAGGGAATGAGGTGCTCTGTCTTGTGTGTGAGTAAAATCATTAATGTTTCTTTTAAAAACTGACCAACAGGCCAGGGAGATAGCTCAGCAGCATAAGCGCCTGCCTGGCAAGTGCAAGGTCCTGAGTTCAACCCCAGTACCAAACAAATAAATAAATAAGTCTAACCAACAAAAAAGCCAATAGAGAAATGAGTCTTAAGGTATCTGTGGCAAAGTTAACTCCACTGGATTCTGGGTAATGTACACTGTACATTCCAGAAATGTTGCTGCTTTGGAAATTTATTATGTGTAATATTTAATAAAGAGAAGAGTTTAACAAAGCACCCTGGAGACCTATGTTCTAATTGAGTATCTGCTTTGATGTCTGACTCAGGGGAAGTCACTGGAGCTCTGTCTCTTATTTCCAACTACTATAAAAGAGGATTGCAAGCACATTTCTAGCACCTCCAGACACTAAAAAATAAAGGGAGGGGCAGATCAATTGAAAATATGGATGCATGAAAGAAAATGACCAAAGGTATGCATAATAATACTGGAAATGACAATATAATTAAGTTCCTCTGCATTTCGACAATGCACACTGGAAGGAGCATGATGATGTCCTAGAGATATGGACACCTTTCCAGCCTGTCACTTATTGAAACCAAAATGGATAGTAACTAGAAAGGACTAACTTCTTACCTGTGGAATGAAGTACTATATACCACATATATAGTATCTACCATGTGGCCCATATATCACATCTAAGTATATGAACACTGGAGTATTATTTAGAAAATTCCAATTGAAATCATAGCCATCTGGCTTTGATGCACTCCAAACTGTTAAAAGCAGTGGAGCCTGTGGTTGACATCTACTATAGGTCCTTGAAAGTTCACCCTACAAAAAGTTGAGACTGGAGAATGTTCCACTGGCTGGCAAGTGTATGTGTATTGGAAATAATAATGAAATGGCATCAACTAAAGAGAAGAGTAGTCACGTGTCACTGGGAAGTATTCCTTCTATTTTGGAAGAAAGTGCCATTCAGAAGCAACTAATTTTTTTTATGTATTTAAGACAGGGTCTACAGAGTCTCACTACATAGATTGGACTCGTAGTGATCTTCCTGTTTTCAGTCTCCCAAACGCTGGGATTACAGACATGTGCCACTGTGCCCAGTCTCACTTGCAGTCTCAGCATGTCCCAGGGGTGAGGCTGGCATGGCAGCCCAGAAATTGAACCCCCAGCCCCTGCATCTGCCCTAAGCAGGTGCTTTAATCCATTGAGCTATCTGGCCAGCCCTCAAGCAACTATTGACAAGTAGTTGGACTTTATTTGTATTTTGGTCCCCATCTCCTATCTGTTGGTTTGTTGCTTAAGTACCTGTTAGCATAGTTATTCTTTCCAAGTTTTTTACATTCTTTTGTATAGTTTTAAAAAGTACCCCTCTCCCAAAATCTTATGTGAATTTTAGATGAGTCCAGGTCAGTTTATGTGGAGCTGGAGTGAGTCAATTTTATTTAAATATTTTAAAGTGAAGATGGTTGTAACCCTAACTAGCCTGTGGCATGATTAAATAAATCCATAAACTAGAACACTGAAGGAAGATCCAGATGCTTTGGCCTGCTCATATCAGCAATTCTAAAGCCTAGCATGGTGTTCTACATATAGTATGTGCTTCATAAATATTTCTATTTAAGGTGGAGATGTTAAAAATGTGTGGTCTTTACAGGTCCTTAAGACATAACAAATATTTTTAAAAATATAGGTGCCTCTATGAGTTCTCTTGGACTTTGGGGTTTGGAAAAGGAGATTTAAAGGCAGAGGAATTATGTGATAGACTCCTAGGGGACTGCTACATTTGAGTTCTTGTGTATTGAGAAGAGCGTTTCATCCTACAATGAAGAAATCTTGGATATTGCTTGTTCTGGAATACCAATAGATTCTAGGATAACATTGGGTGTGGGTGTCCATGACTGCTGAAGCCTAACAGATGTTTCACTGAGCCCAGTGGAAGAAACAAGATTCATCCATATCTCCACATAACATGAAGGTAGACTGTTTGCAAAGTGGCTGATTTAGAATGGAAATTAAGGACAGAAGGTATTAATAAGAAAAAACAGACAGGGTTGTCATCTTGATGAGACCACCCTCTTGGTTGGGTTAGCAGCTTGGTTTGAGAACTAAAGCACCTGCAATTCCTCAGGAAGAAAGACATTACTTATCCATGCCAACAACAATGACAACAACACCAATAATAGTGGTAATCTTTTATTGTCTTGGTAGTTGATGGAATTTATGTAACTGATGACCAACTCCACATCTGGCCATCTTTTCCTCCTGGGTTTTCTGCATTTATTTCCCTTCTTTTTGTTAATTCCTTAAAAATCATAATATTTGGGAGGAGCAGAAACTTACTATGAAATAAGTATAAGGTTCTTTGTGGATTTCAAAACATTTTCATGTCAACACTATATCAGAAGCTCCACAGGACCATATGATCACATAATTGAGTTAATGGTCTGTAAAGAGCCTGGTTATAAATGTTTTCAGCTTTGTAGATTATACATTCTCTGCTGTGGCTGCTCAACTTTGAATTGCAATGTGTAAGCAGCTATTGCCAATACATAGAAGAATAAATGAGAGTGTGTTCCAATAAGATTTTATTTATTAAAACACAGTGGACTAGAATTGTCTCATGGACTATAATTTGCACTTTGTTCCACATTCTTACCATTCAATTTACGCTCCATGGGCTGGTTGTACCTATATTACCTGGGAACTTCATAGAAATGCAGAATCCAGGCCTCAAACTTCTAAACCTGAATCTATGTTTAACAAAACTTACATGGACATTAAAGTTTGAATATCAGTGAACTGAATGACCTCCTATGGTTTTATAAGGAAAATGATCCTGATTTACTCCTAAGCTCCTCTTGTGCATAGATAGGTGATAGGCAGTGAATAAGGGTTGCAGGGTCAGTTTGAAGCCACTTAAAAATCTGTTATGGAGAGTTCAGGATTATCTATTGTCTTCAGCTTCTGGTCCAGGCCACAGGTCCTGACAGGGAAATTCCCACACAATGGTTATTTAGAACAAATTAATTCTAGTCCTTTTGTGAAAAAAATAGAGGCATTGAGAAAGATGAGACCACAGAGGAGAGATGAAAGTCATGGTACATGAGCCTAGAAAAGGCCAACTAGAAGCAGAAGAGAATAAAATCTGAGACAAACACTTCAGTAAAGAGTAATGAGAGATATGTTAAGAATGACAGAATTAACTCTAGTTCTTATCTCCCCAACTATGATCCATATAATAATAGACTTCTGAAAATATTCTTCTACAAAATGTCTTTATGTCTACTGAAGTCTTAACAAAAATGCCACAATAAACAAAAATGCCTACTCCTTTCATATGCAGGATAACATTAGTACTTAGTCAAACAATGTGACTGGCACAATGGACTAGTCTGGGAAAGCCATAGACATTCACCTTTTGACCTAAGCTTGGGCTTCGTGTGTCCAAAGCTTAGCTTATAGATCATTTCTTTCAATCATTCCAATTGCTTAAGCTAGAGCTAAAACTGAAGTTACTTGATTTACAAATAAGAAACCTTGCTATCATACCATCCTTCTACTTTGTTACAACAATCAGATAGATAAAGGAAAATGAAACTAAGAAATTCTATCATTTAAGAAAACTTTGATTTTAGTCTTTGGCATGTGGAAAGCCAGTTTTTGCATTTATTAAAGAGGCCATCTTTCTTCTAGTGAACATGTTTGGATTCTGTCAAAGGTAAAGTGGTTGACAAATGTTGGAAACAACCCAAATGCCCATCACCCGAGGAATGGATGAAAAAAGATGTGGTATTTTTGTACAATGAAGCATTACTAAACTATAAAGAAAGACACACTTGAGGCCTTTATAGGTAAATGGATGCAACTAGAAGTTATAGTCATAAGTGAAATAAATCAGACCTACATGTATAAATATTATTTTGTCTCCTTAGTGTAAGAACCTGAAAGAATAAATAGAATATGAAAGATATAGTAAAATGGAAAGAAACTGAACATAAAGAATAAACAAGAAAGATGGAAAGGAAAAAAAGAAGGGGGAAAAATCATGCAAGTATGTGTACAGGAGAGCTGAGATGATTGTACTACTAATTCCATCAGTTCTTTGAAAATAGCAGTTAATGTTTGATTAATGATAAAATAGATAATATATAAATGATTATTAATTTGTTATTCTTATTTTGAAAATCTGTACCTTATGTATTATATGTTACTCTGTTTCTGTCTTTGTTTTTTGGTTTTGCCCTTTAAAATCAAATCAAATCAAATTAAAAACAATAATGTGGCTGAATGTGTTCATAGTTGTGCCTATATTTTCTAATCTGTTCCATTGATTCTCAGGTCTGTTCTTTTCACAGTAAATATGTAGACCCATGTATATGACCATGCACTAAAATAAAAATGGATCAAAGATCTAATCATTAAAACAGCAACATAAAATCCACTGGAAAAGAAAGTAGGTGGAAATCTTGAAGACATGGGAGTAGGCAGAGAGATCATGAACATAAACGAAACTACACATAAAATAGTTCAAAGAATCAACAACTGATTATTATCTACAAGAAGTAGTGCCATAAACCTGCTTGGAGAAAAGTTTTGGGCTTTTCTTGTAGGAAAGTTTATGGGCATCAAAAAAAAAATCACCAACAGAGTGAAAATTAAACTCACAAGCTGGGAAAAAATTTAACCAACAGTCCCCCAGACAAAGCATTTCTATGTAGAACATATAAAGAATTTTTAAAAACTCAGACTCTCAAAATTCAAAGACTCAGCACAAAAATGGGCATCTGAATTATACACAACTCAGAGGAAGAAATACGAGTGGAAAATAACCATATTAAAAATGTTCAAAATTATTGGTCATTTGAGAAATGCAAATTAAGACAATACTGAGATTCCATCTGATTCCAGAAAGAATGGCTGTCATTAAAAAAAAAATCAACCAATGACAAGTACTGGAAGCACTTTGGGGAAAAAGAAAGCCTTTGGCACTGTTGGTGGGAGTGCAGACTGGTGCAACTACTTTGAAAATCAGTGTGGAAATTTGTTACAAAACTAGGATTAGTGGTTCAATTCAACTCAGTGGTTCCGCTTCTGGGTATTTTTCCAGAAGAACTGAAAACATACCACAGCAATAAATGTGTACCCACATTTATATTAACACAAATTATAATACTAAATCTTGAAAACAACCTAGATTCCCATCAGCTGAAGAATGGACAAAAAATGTGGTATTTTTACACAATGGAGTTGCACTCAGTTCTCAAAAAAGATAAACTTGAGGCTTTTACAAGTAAATGGATACAACTAGAGCCCATACTTATAAGTGAAATAAACAGATCTGCATGTATAGGTATTGCATTTTCTCCCTAGTGTAAGAAACTGAAAAAGTAAGATACAAAAGGTACAGTAGATATTGAGAAAGGTAAAGGAACTGATCAAAAGAAAAGAACCACTGGGATAGAGGAAAGGAGAAAAGAAGGAAAGGAAAAATATATATATATATACATACACAAGATAGCTAAGACAATTTTATTACTAAATTCTATTAATTCATTGAAAGGAACAGTTTGTGCCTATATTGTTTGATGAATTTTGCATGTCTATATATGGTAATCTGAGCAACTAATTTGAAGATAACAATATGCAATATAATAACCATTGTTGACTTCCTCTCATCTTGTTTTGAAATTCTGTATCATTTTTATTGTTTATTTCTCTTTAAAATAAAGAAGACCAGTCCTACGGAAACCCACTATTATTATGGACTACTGGACTATATTGGAATATTTTGCTGAATTCATGCACCTACAATATTTAAATGACGATGGAATATCCTTCTCTGACAAAACTAAACAAAAAAGGGAATACAAATGAAGGACCATTTTGTATCTATATATACAAAATAGGATAGATATACAGCTACTTTCTCTTAATTTAATGAATAGAAAGTTGTTCTAATAGTGTTTGTGGACAGGATATGATGTCTTCATCTTGTACTATGAATAACCACTAAGAAGACAACAATTTGCAATGTATTAATTATTGAAACTGTCCTAATAGGTTTTGAAATGGTCTCATTGCTATTTGTTTCTCAATAAAATTATTAAAAAATAAAAAAGAAATGCTTGACAAATATTTAAAAAAAAAACAAAATTTTGTCTCTGATGTATATTCTGTTTTGAAAGCTCAGCAATAAATTAATGCGGGAAATAGTCTGTGAATGAAACAGGTCTCCGAACAAAGCACATTAAATTATATGCAATGGTTTTAACATACTTCCCTGCTCATAGAAGTGCTTGGAATGGTATGCCAAGTGTTTTCAGTTCTTCATGTCTTCTCAGAGGTAGCTTACAGGCTCTTCTCTATTTCTTTTTTCCCCATAATTTTATTGAGAAACAAATAGCAATGAGACAGTTTCAAATCAAATTGGTAGGACAGTTTCAATAATTAACACATTGCATACATTCTTCCTAGTGGTTAATTGCTGTACAAGATGCGGACATGATATCCTATTTACAAACACCATTAGAACAAATCCCTCCATTCATTAAGAGAATGTAACTGTATATCCATCCTAACCACTTTGAATACACAGATACAAAATGAACATTCATCTGTATCCCCTTTTTTGTTAAGTTCCATCATTTAAATATTATAGGTGTGTAAACTCCGCAAAATATTCTAAAAGAGTTCAATAGTCCATAACAGTATTGGGTCTTCCACTTCACTGGCAATGTCAGAAATTGTTGACCTGAGTCCCCTACAGCTCAACATACCACCATGGCTTTACTTACTAGCCATCCGTGAAATGCAAATTAAAACAACATTGTCATATCATCTCACCCCAGAAAGAATGGCTATCATAAAGAAATCACCCAACAACAAATGTTGGAGACGCTGTGGGCAAAAAGGAACCCTTCTCCACTGCTGGTGGGAATGTAGACTGGTGTAACCATTATGGAAATCAGTGTGGAGACTCCTTAGAAAATTTGGACTGGAAATCCCATTTAAACCAGCTATTCCTCTACTGGGAATTTTCCCAGAGGATCTGAAAACATCATATCATAGGGATATATGTGTACCTGTGTTTATAGCAGCACAATTTGTGATAGCCAAATCTTGGAAACAACCAAGATGCCCATCACCTGAGGAATGGTTGAAAAAGATATGGTATTTTTACACAATGGAGTGTTACTCAGCTATAAAGAATGATAAACTCGAAGGCTTTATATTGAAGTGGATGCCACTTGAACAAATACTCATAAGTGAAATAAACCAGACACACATGTGTAAATATTGTATAGTATCCCTAGTATAAGAACTCAAAAGAAGAAATACAAATAGAAAGGTATAATACAAGTGAAAGGAAAGCAGGATCTCGAGGAGTAACTAATCAAGAGAGGGAAAGGAGAAGAGCTAGGAAACATGACAATGTCAAGCCATACAGTTATATGTAGAAGATGGGCAAGGCAATCGTCTTCTCTATTTCAACATACACTCTTCTGTGGGTTTGGGGGTTTATTCCAATATTCCTGCTAGTCTGGCTACAAGGTGAAGCACATGCTTATGTTCCAAGCAACATAAATGAAGGCTGTTTATTTTTTGTATTTATTTTTTTGGAATCAATTTTCCATTATCTGCAATTTCAACATCACCTTAGAGAAGAAAGCAATAACCAGTCTATAACATCTTGGAAGGTTTCCTTATATGGAATCTGTAATGTGCATCATGTGGGGGAAAAGCTGCTAATTTGATTAAATAAGATTTTGAAGAAAACACATAATTCAAGAAAAAATATTTGCCAAACAAAACACTTCAGAGAGAAACAGTGCTGAATAGGTTAGGTGTACTTAGCGTATGTGTTGATTCTGTGATGAGCAAGGCCTTAGGTTTGGGATCTTCTACATGTAAAATGAAGCTGGTAAGATCAGGATCAGACCTTACCTTTGATCTCCAGAGATCAAAGTTGAGACTGGAAATTTGTTCACTCTTCTGAACACTTTCCCTTTCCTTTCCCCTCCCCTCCCCTCCCCACCTGCTCCCTATTCATCTAGCCTTTTTGGTGCTGTGTATAGAACCTAGGGCCTTGTATGTGATATGCATGTGGTCTACCATTGTTATACACAGGCATTTATTACTTGGTTTCTTGCTGACCAGTTTGACAATCACTCACAAATGCATTTCAAATGTCCTGAGTGCTTTTAGGTAATAATCTGGGTGGACCATCACAATTTGAGATGGGTGAATATGTGCAATGATGATGAGAAAGAATATCCCCCTTGTGACCAGATTGGAGCACTCTCTCTGTCTTCTTCATCCTTCACTTGGCCTTCTGCCCAGCTTGAGAAAATCCCACTCATCCGTCTCGCTTGGTCTGGCACACAGCTGAAGTGATCACCCTACTCTTGCTCTCCCAGCCAAGTAAGAAGTGGTTCCTTCTGCCTTCCTGGTTCTTCACACTTGTGGCTACTTATTTGGATATCTTGTTTCCCCTGGGATGTGCGCTCATTTTGTAATCTTAGTGACCTTGCATTAATAATTTTGGATTCTTTCAAAAGCCAAGGACAGTGCTGGTTAAAATATGCTACCTTTATTTTGGAATGTAGTGGTGTGATTGACAACTATGATAATTACTAAATTAAAAAATTTTTCCTTTAAAATTATTTTAAAGAAAGAAAACAATAAAAGCAATAAAACAAAATTTCAAAGCAAGATAATAGGAGAGTAGTAATGGTTAGTATATTGCGTATTGTTATCACCAAAGTAGTCACTCAGAGTATGACATATATATATATATATATATGAATAATTGATGAGATATACATATGAATAATTGACCAAACAATATTAGCACAAATTGAAACCTTTTGGTTCAATTAACTAAGAGAAATTAATAGTATAACTATTTTAAATATCTTGTATATTATTTTTTCAAAAGGAAAAAGAACCTGTGATGGAGAAAGGGGAAAAGAAGGAAGGGAAAAGGAAAAAAATATATAAAATGTTATTGTAATAAGACACATTGGAATTAATCTTCCTCAAAATATTCTGCATCAATTTGAACACATCTACATTATCACTCCACCGTGAGAAGCAGTTCTAGAAGCCCCATTTTGTGTCTTTAGTTGTGTTGTCACAGCTGCCTTGATGTCCTGATTGATGCCAAATGTTTCCCTTCCCATGGTCATTTGGACTTTGGGGAAGAGCCAGAAGTTGCGCGGTGCCAAGCCTGGCAAATAAGGCAGGCAACGACACACAAGCCTGCACTTCCGTTGGATGGCACTTGGCAGCAGCCTTCACAGTAGAGACACCTGGTAAAGACACTCACCAAAGAGGACTTCCCAGAACTGCCTCAAAAGTGACCAGGGTGATGGCATAAGTGGGTTTGAAATGTGGGGGAGTATTTTGAGAAGGATTAATGACAATGTGTCTAAAGTTTAAAATTTTGGGGCTGAGGAGATGGCTCAGTGGAATAAGCGCTTCCCTGGAAAACTCAGGGGCCTGAGTTCAATCCCTGGTTCTGGGGGGAAAAATGATATTCACTTTACGTTTTGATCACTCTTGTATTTTTTCTGCTAGTTACGCAGGCACACAATTTAAAAAGTTATATAATTCCACAGGCTTGATTTGAAAAGCAGCACTCTTTTCACTTCTTAACTTTTATTTTCTACCTCACACATGCCTTCTAACTCTTTTGAATTTCACCTTTGTGCCTCTAAGCAGCATGTTTATGGCACTACTTTTTGTTTTTCCAATTTGTGCATTATCCATTAGTATCCTGTTTTGGAAATTGAGGTTTTCTTTATGTAAGTGCTCCACTGTCCTCCTACCCACAGGGACATGCCATACCCTCCATGCTGGCAGCATCTGATTGTGTACTTGTGGTCAGACTTGGGACAAATCACAGATGGCAGTGTTGCTCCCAGCTAATCCCCCTCCACTGATGATTTTCTCTGGAGATCGAAATGATCATTTTGCCTTTTCTGATTAGCTTACTTTACCATGTGCACACCTGGTGTGTTCTCAAACATTACTCGGCTGTGTATCTCCCTTCTCATTGCATTCAGACACATCAGGAATTCTATTCATTTTATTCTCCTGCAAATCTCTTTAGAGCTTTGGTCTGCTTATGTTTCACAAGCACTCTTAATGTTTCTTTTCTTCAAGATTGGTGGAATTCCTTGCAGCCTTCACTCACTGTGGTTCTCCTGTTCCCTCTGTGTTCTCCTGTGTTGTCTCCTTGGTTGTTTCCTTTGCTGCACAAAAGTTTGTAATTTGGTACAATTCTATTTTTTGATTCTTGGTTTTGTTTCTTGTGCAACTGGGGTTCTGTTAAGAAAGTTTGTGCCAGGATGGGGAGATAGCTCAGTGGCCTATGGTCCTGCCTGGCAAGTGTAAGGATCTGGGTTCAATCCCTGGTACCACATGCTGTGCCAGCCTTGGAACCCAGAGCACGCTGAGTCAGCCACTGAGAGCCAACTGGTGGTGCACGCCTATAATCCCAGTACTGGGGGGGCTGAGACAGGAGGATCATTGTGAGTTTGAGCTGTGTAGTGAGACCCTGTACCAAACACATAAAAAAGATTTAAAAAATTAAAATGAAATTTTGTGCCTATGCCCATGTGTTCAAGAATTTTACCTATTTTATCTAGTAGATTATTTGTTTTAATATCAAGATATTTGATCCATGTTACTCTAATGTTTCTCATATAAGAAGCACATCTTAAGTAAAATATAAGTAATAGGAAACAAGGAGATGGACACCTTGAAAATAGGTAGGACATCTACAGACAGAGGGAGGGGAAAGAGGGAAGAGGAAGGAAAAAGAATAAGGATTAAAATGTGATATGTATATGTACGAAATTCCCAAGATGAATGTATTCATTAAGTATTGGAAACTGTACTACTAGTAAATGCTACTACTAGTCTTTTCTATTTAACTCTGAAATGCTTGGCAGTCCTTGGCTACTTGTATGTAAGCATGAGACTCAAATTCTTGTTTACTTTCCTCATACAAACAAGAATGATTTAGAAACTCTGTATATCCAGTCATGGAACATGAAAGGGTACCAGTGGCTGAGTATGCCGATGAACAAAGCAACTCTTTCACTCCAGAATCCTATCATGTGGCCAAAGTGGGATGCAAGTAACAGGCTTGCTCCTCAGTCATTTCAACTCTTTCTGTACTGACAGCATACTTTGGTGCATACATCGTGTGGCAGTCAGTGCTTACTAGAGGAACAGCTTTTATACAAGATATAGAAGTCTATAAGAGTTTATAGGGCTGACAAGACAGCTTAGTGGACTAAAGCACCTGATTAGGCATGCTTAGGCAAACACAGGGACCATGGTTTGGTTCCAAGCACCACATGCCATGACAGCCCCACACCTGGGGTGGGCTGAGCCAGTCACACACACACACACACACACACACACACACACACACACACGAATTTATAGACAATTGGGAGCTTCCAGTGCCTCTTCAGACATCTTTCTATCAGGCTGCTGAGATTTCTCAGACAGGACTTTCATACAGTCTTATCTGATGTGACCAAACTCAGGCACTAGCATTGAGAGAGTTGAGCATGAGAAGCTTTTCTGAGTTGCAGTGTTGGCAACTTAGTATTTACAAGAGGTACACGCATTGATTCCATTCTTTTTTCCCCATAATTTTATTGTTAAACAAATAGCTATGAGACAGTTTCAAATCAAATTGGTAGGACAGTTTCAATAGTTAACACATTGCTTACATTCTTCCTAGTGGTTAATTGCTGTATAAGATGCAGACATGATATCCTATTTACAAACACTACTAGAACAAATCCCTCTATTCATTAAGAAAATGTAACTATATATCTATCCTAACTACTTTGAATACACAGAAACAAAATGGACATTCATCTGTATCCCCTTTTTTTTGTTAAGTTCCATCATTTAAATATTATAGGTATGTAAACTCAGCTAACTATTCTAAAAGAGTTCAGTAATCCATAATAGTATTGGGTCTTCTGCTTGACTGGCAGTGTCAAAAATTGTTGACCTGAGTACCCTACGGCTCAACAGCATGGCTTTACTTCTTATTTTTAGTTTTTATACTTTCCTTCTGGATGGTTAAGACCAAGGTAAAGC
>NW_004524645.1:678821-680135 GCF_000260255.1 Octodon degus
GAAAGCCTGAGAGAATGTTTTCTCTCCATGTGACTCTCCTTAGGCACACTCTACATCATCGATCACTTTCCTCTTTGGCCCCATAATCTCCTTGATAAGAAAATCTGGGACACTACTGAGTTGCATGAAGTTACAGTACAAGTTCTCATATGTCCTGAGTCTTAATTGACCTTAGAAGGCTAAGGCCAAATTGTTGGCTTTCCTTGTAGCCCTCCTTTTTCTCTAATATTGGTCTGCAAACTTAGGTTGTTAACCATCGAGAAGACAAGCTTATTGTTATTTCCATACAACTTAGGCTGTTAAGCTTAACCTCACTATCTGTCTAAATATCAAACATCTTAGGCATAATATGGAACAGGTATTTTTCATCAATTATTGATATGTTGAACTTTAAGTCCCTACAGAATATAATAAAAACATTTAAACATTAGAATATATTCTAAAAATAGGCATAAAGAATTATATACTTCTTATGTTTACACATAAGTCCAAAAATCCACCATATACAACCTTGAAGAAGGAAAGTCCCACAATATTCCTTTTCCTGTCTCTTGATTTTGTTCACCATCCCTACTTCTTGAACAACCATCTACCCGAGAGACATCATAGCAGCAACTGGCATGTCAAGACAAGCACCCCATATTCAGAAGACAAGAATGACAGGCACACCAAGCATGAAACGACTATTACAAATTACCATCAGCAGTGCAGTAGCTTATTTCACAGGTATCAGTATATATAGTCAGTCAGGGTGAGAATCTTTCCAATTAACTGCTAGATTAAAAAATCTTCTGAAGATTCTCAGGATCATTGCCTTGCTCATCTTTTACATATAACTGTATGACTTGACATTGTCATCTTTCCTAGCTCTTCTCCTTTGCCTCTCTTAATTAGTTAGTCCTTGAGATCCTGCTTTCCTTTCACTTGTGCTATATCTTTCTATTTGTATTTCTTCTTTTTTCCCCCATAAATTTATTGAGAAACAAATAGCAATGAGAAAGTTTCAAATCAAACTGCTAGGACAGTTTCAATAATTAACACATTGTACACATTATTCCTAGTGGTTAATTCCTGTACAAGATGCAGACATGATATCCTACTTACAAACATCATTAGAACAAATCCCTCTATTCATTAAGAAAATGTAACTGTATATTGATCCTAGCCATTTGAATACACAGATACAAAATAGACATTCATCTGCATCCCCTTTTTGTTGTTAAGTTCCGTTATTTGAATATTATAGGTGTGTAAACTCAGCAAAATATTCTAAAAGAGTCCAGTAGCCCATAATAGTATTGGATCTTCTGCTTG
>NW_004524645.1:694907-719825 GCF_000260255.1 Octodon degus
TGTTCCATCCTTTGACTTTCAGCCTATGAATGTCTTTATGAGTTAAATGTGTTTCTTGTATACAGCATATTGTTGGATTTTGCTTTCTAATCCACTGTGCCAGTCTATTTCTCTTAATTGGTGAATTGATTCCATTTACATTGATGGTTAGAATTGAGATGTATTGACTTACAATTAACATGTTATTTACCTGTTGTCGTTTACTTGTTTTTCTTCTATGCATAATTGTTTGCGCTCTTTGGTTGCTTGCTTCTGATCTCATTCATGTAGTTTCGATCATTTGGTCCCTCCCTAGAACATCTTTCAGTAGGCTTTGTAGAGTTGCCTTGTCATCGCGAAATTCTTTAGCTGTTCTTTGTCATGGAAGTATTTCACTTCTCCATCAAAGTTGAAAGAGAGTTTTGCAGGGTGTAGTATTCTGGGCTGGAATTTGTTTTCATAGAGTACTTGAAGTACTCTACTCCATGCTCTTCTTGCCTTCATGTTTTGTGAAGAGATGTCGGTCATTTTTCCTTTGTATGTGATCTCCTTCTTTTCTCTAGCGGCTTTCATTATATTATTCTTGTGTCGAATTTCTGGGATCTTGACTATTATATGTCTTGGTGTGTTTTTCTTTAGGTTGAGGTTCCTTGGCATTTTGTATGCTTCAGTTACCTGTATGTCAGATTGTTTCCTCATATTTGGGGAGTTTTCTGTTATTATTTCTGCCCATATTTTTTAATGTTATTTCTATTGACTCCTTCTTTCACATCGATGCCTCTTAGTCTCACATTGTTCATCTTTGCGTCATCTTGCAGGTGATGGTTCACTTTTTCCTGCATGCTAGTTGTTTTTAGGAGATCCTTTCTTACCTTTTCACTAGCTGCACCAGCATCTTCAAGATCTGAAACTCTGTCTTCACTTTCACTTAAACAGCTTTGCAGGCTTGTGATTAAGATTTTAAATTCCTCTATATCTCTTTCACTCTGCTTCATGCGATCTATTTCTGTCCTCTATTGCTCATTCCAGGGATCCTTCATTTTTCTAATCTCCTCTATTTTTTTTATCAATGTCTTCTTTGGAAGCAGTTATTAATTCTTTTACTATAGTGTTTTCTTCAGATTGGGTTTCCTCCCTACGGTTCTGTAGTTTATTCTTTACTTCAGATGCTATGAATTCTGAGAATTCTTGTCTTATTTCAGAAAATTCTGCTCTGAGTTCCTCTATTAATTTCCGCTGTTGCTTATTTACTATCGACCCTATTAATTCATACATTTGAACTGAGCTAGTGTCCTCTGCGTTTGTTCCGGGTTGTCGTTGGGTTTTCTCCATATGTTTCTCCATTTGATTCTTTACTGCTGATGTTATTTATTCAGGGATTTCTTTTTTCATTTCCAATCTGAGTTCCTCCATACCTTTCTGCAGTTGTTTCTTTATTTTATTTTATTTTTTTAGAATTGTTTTCTTTTTTAAAAATGTTATTTATTTTCTTATTTATTTATTTATTTATTTTGTGTGTGGCTAGCTCAGCCCACCAGGGGGCGGGGCTGGCTGGCATGTGGTGCTGGGGGATTGAACCATGGTCCCTGTGCTTTGCTTAGCTTAGCTTGTTCTAAGTAGGTGCTTTAGACCACTGAGTCATCTCACCAGCCCCTGTTTCTTTATTTTAGAAGCCGTTGATTCATTGCTTTCAGCTGTGTGATTCCCACTTAGTTCTGTGTTAGTGTCCTCTACACTTGTTATGGGTGGGCTTGGGTTCTGAGATTGCATTTTTCTTCTTCTTCTTGTCATTTTGTGTAGCACGGTCTTTTGGCCTTTGTTGTAGATCTTTGTTGCAGCTATATCCTTAGCACGTATTGAAATTCAGGTGCAGATCTACAAAGTTTTGATTCATCCAGTTGTGCCTGGCTTGGGTCTGGCTGCTGTGCTCCGCTCTTTCTTGCTGCTGCCCTTGGGGGTGAACCTGTTGTGCCCCTCTGGCAAGATGCTTTGCTCCTGGACTTCCTGGGTGGTTCTGTCCCCTACATTCTCTTCAGGGATTGCAGCTGCAGGTTTTCACCCCAGGCCTATATGTCAGGCCTGAGTTGTGTGTGGAGGGGACAAGGTGGAGTGGGGGAAGAGGCAACTCTCCCACACACTCACTGGGTCTTTTCTAGGCCTGGATCTGGGCGTTCCTGGAACACAACAGAAATTCCTACTTGGTGGGCAGGGTGGGGGGTACTACGGTGTGGTGGGGGGTAGTATGGTGTGGTGGGGGTCGTCCCCATGGTCTGAAAGAGGTTCTCACCCATGCTATCCCTGGGTTGCGACCTGTAGATCCCACTGGCAAGGGGTAGCTGGAAGTTCTCCCACACACTTACCGGGCCAGGGCTAGGACTGGATCTAGGGTTTCTGGAACGCGATAGAAATTCCTACTTGGTGGGCTGTGTGGGGGAGGTGCTGCGGAGTGGTGGGGATTGTCCCAAAGGGGTGGAAGAGGGTCTCACCCACTCTGCGCCTGGGCTGGGAAGGCCGGTCCCTTCGGCACCAGGTAGTGGGCAGCTCTCCCACACACTCATGGGGCCTGGGCTAGGACTCTCCTTTTCTCATTTGAGAGGACCTTACTATGAATCACACTTCCAACCAATGTAATTGCAAGGGCTTTATCTTTTTATATTCTGTTAGGAAGCTCAAAGTATTTGGTTTGCAATAGATATTTTTATACATCTAAAAGCAAATTTAAAACAGGCATTATAATTTAAATAGTTAAAGTGAACTAACTCATTTAGCAGGCTATATTTCAGAGTCTCTAGTTTCTTGATGCAGATCAAACAATTCCACCTAATTCAGTTACACTACTGAAGAAAGTTATGTATAATTTTGGGATATTTATTTCCTTTTGTATTCATTTTAAGCATTAAAAATTGTTGTATTGTGATTAAAAAATAAACTACTGAAGAAAGTTACCATTGTCATTGTCAATGTAAATAATTCACTTGAGGGCCAGCCAAATAGCTCAGCAGATTAAAGCATCTGTGCCATGCTGGCCTTGCCCCCGGGGCGCAATGAGACAACAATTGAAACTGGGCATGGTGGCGCACGCCTGCAATCCCTTCATTTGGGAGGCTGTAAACAGGCGGATCACTACAAGCCCGATATAGTAGTGAGACCCTGAACACCCTGTAGACCCTTCCCTAAAATACAGGAAAAAATAGTTCACATAAAGAAAGATATTTTGCATTTTATTAGTCTGGGTGAAATGTATGAAATGGAAGTGATTCAAAGCAACAGTGTTACATTTTTTTCTATAATGTTATTAAGCAAGGAACAAAGAATAAATTTTATATCTGGTGTCAAATACAGTGAACTTGCATAACTGTGTGGCAGGATGCTGAGACACACCATCTCTCAGGGAAAGACATCAAACTAAAGGATCTAGCCTGGGCATCAACACACATTCATGCTCCATGTGAGGGGTTCCTTTCTGTGAAATGATTAGAAATCACACTTCCTATGCTGGAACAGCTTCCAGTCTGGTTTGAGAACTGAGACACAAAGAGGTGAGGAAGTAGAGCCTTTCTGAGGCAATATAGACACTTCCATAAAGCTCTCTTGTGGCCCTCTTGTGGGACTAATTGCTCCTTTCTTGTTACTTGCACTAGCATTTTATGAGCACTGTTACATTAGTACTGCTTTTATGATTGTTCTTAGTGGATTATTGCTCCCTTATTGGTTTGTAATGTCCCTGAGGGCAGTGGCTGTGCTCCATTGCTCCAAGGCCCCCAGAGCCCTCTGCCAGTGTACAATGTGCACATGAACAGGGCAAAAGGAAATCAGATAAAATGCAGTGGAAATACCAGGCTTTGCTCTCAGTGTACTTGTCCCTTTTTCCCCATCACCCATGGGCCTAGTTCTACAACTTTCCCTTAGAGTCTATCAGCTACATTTCATATAAATTCCCCTCCTACATTTCATATAAATTCCCCTGAAATACCCTGCAGTTGTGCTTCAGTTGCTTGAAACTAAGCACCTCACCTGGGACATTCCTTCCTAAATTCTTGGCTTTTCTCCCTTCATGCCCTTACTTCCACAACCCGCTTCCTCTCCATGATGGGAGTCACATAACCTGTGAGCTGATGGAAATTCCCAAAGCATGGAATTTCCAGTCAGTTGGCTCTAGGATCAAATTCCCACTGTGTGACCTTGAGCAAGTGAATTCTCTGGACCTCTAGGATGAAGTGGACACAATGTCTACCTACCTCAGGAAGTAGTCATGAGCACCAAGGCAAATATTTACTGGTCAAACAGTTCAATTTTCCAGCTTTCATTTCTCTTACACACTTAGAAATAACTGACCCATTGCCATGTGTGTCTTGTGTAATGTGACTGTTTAAATCCTTTCTTATTTATCCGGTCATACACTCACGTCTTATTTTCCTCACTGTGGGGAAAAAGCCTGAGACCTTCACCCTCAGCCTTCACAGGACTCTGCAGAGCCCTAGCCATAGTAGGTTTTCAACCACCTTAGTTGCGTGACGGCTTGTGATACATACTCACAGCCACAGGGTGGCCTCGTCTTGCTTTACTTCTCCACATTGTGCTGCCTGATGTCTGAGGTGTTGCTGACTGGCCAATTTTTCTGATCTGCTCCTGGAGGAGCTTATCAGAGAACCACTGGACAGATGGGAACTGCTTTCACTGTCTCCTTGGTGCAGCTCCCTGAAGACTGACTCTGGACAGGGTTAATGTCAGCCAAACACTCTGAGAACATACCTGTATAGTTGAAGAAGTTAGGTTTCCCATTCATCGCAGCAAGGGATAACACACACTGTGGATGCATTGAAGCATCCTAGGACAAGGGTGCTGAAAAGGTTCATTGTACACACAAACACATGGGAAGTCTGAGATGCCTATCTTTGCTGCTTTCATGTGCAACTTGAATCCTGGAAATGTTCTTGCTATTCCCTTACTGATAGGAATGGGTCCTTGTGCTTAGACTATACAAACAATGTAGTTTATGCTGAATACTTGTTTTGCTTCTGGGAGACTGGAACTCAGTGTGTACTAGGCAGAAGAGGCTTATGTGACCAGTCACCAGGCAAACACTGGGCACAGAAACTCTAAGGTGAACCAGTAAAGCCAATATTTCACGCTATTATTACAATTCAATGGGAGAAGAATCTAGAGGCTTGGGCCTGGTTTCCTCTGACCTTTGCCCATGTACCTTTGCCCTTGGTTAATTTTATTCAGTGTCCTTTCTTTGTGTTGCATCTTAGCTATGAGTGTGATGATATGCTGAGGCTTCTAAGTAAATTATCAAGATTGAGAGTGGTCTTGGGAATAGCTGACATATTTGCTTTAATATTTGAACTTAGGTGACTTTGGGGAGGGAGGGTATAAAGGAATAGTGGACTTTGTTTGAAAGCATATGATCTCCAGAAATGGGCAATCCTGGGGCTGGGTATCACAATAAATCTTACCTCCTTCTAGGAGAGCAAGGCTACAGCTGTGATTGGTAAAGAAGCAACTGTCTCTTAAATTTCCTAGGAGAAGAAAGTGCTTTGTGTTTTGTGCATTGGACATTGTTCATGCTTTGTACACATTCTTCCTGGGGTGAGGTTTTGATTTGCATTTCCCCAATGATTAATGTGATGTTGATCATTTTCTCACATACTTGTTGAGTATTTGTATCTCCTTCCAAGAAATGTCAAAATAGAACTATTCATAGTTTTGCTATTGAGTTCCTAGAGCTCCTCATATATCCTGGATATTAACTTCTTCCCAGAGGTAGAGTTTGGAAATATTTTTTCCCATTCTGTAGGCTTTCTTTTCACTCTGATGGTTGTTTCTTTTCCTTTGCAGGAAACTTTTAGTTTGATGCAATATCATTTGACTATTTTGCTTTTGTTTCATTTGTTTTGGGAGCTTTATGAATATAAAATCATTGTCCATTTTCATATCCTGGATGTTTCTCCTGTTTTCTCTATTAGTTTTGTAGTTTCAAATCTTACCTTTAGGTCTTTCATCTATTTTGAGCTGGTAAGAGATAGTGGTTCAGTTTAATCTTTCTGTACATGAAAATCGAATTTTCTGCAAACAACTTTTGCCTCTGGACTGTAGCTCCATGCCTCCTGGGTGTACCTCTTTTGCCTTTGCTCTGAATAGTCCTACAACACTAATGCCAACTAATCGCTGGCAGTGCTAGCTTTGGAACTGCCACGTATGGATGGAATGCATCTTCCAACCCATTATGACTTAGCCCTTGTCTGTCTGTTCAAATATTGTATCTTTCCTGGGGCAGGCTTTCTCTTTTCACTCCTGTAACCCAAGGATGTGATTGGAAGTCTATTAGCTAAGAAAGTGAATATGAACCATAGAATATAATCTTCAGCTCCCTTCTTGCAAATAGTTGGGAGAGATTTTGTAGGGAACTTCTTCCTTGGCTTTGAGAACAAATCTCTTCTAAAAGCTCCATCCTTTCCCTGAACAGAGTATCTTGTTTTCATATTTACAGCTCTCATAATGGTCTCTCTGACATCTTCTGTGGTAGGGGATGGCATGTTCATTCTACTCACAGGGCCCCCTTCGGTGTGTTCTCCCAGGGGCATAGGTGGCCATTAGCAGTTGGTGTCCCTTTGAGCTTACTTTCCTTTGCCTATTTTTTTTAATGTATTTAGTATAGGATCTGCAGGGTCTCACTACATTGATCAGATTCATAGTGATCCTTCCTGTCTTTCAGCCTGTCAAGCACTGGGATTACAGGCATGCGCCACCATGCCCAGTCTCAATTGCCCTCTCAGCGTGCCCCAGGGGTGGGGCCAGCATGGAAGGCTGGGGATAGAAACCTCAGCCTCTGTGTCTGCCTAAGCTGGTGCTTTAATCTGCTGAGCTATCTGGCCAGCCCTCCTTTGAGCTTACGATGTGAACATCTCATGACTTTCTGCAGAACTTCTATTACTGGAAAAGGATCCCATTCAGAACCTTTCACCATAATTCTATCTTCACAAATGAGTAATAGCAGTCTTATAGCATTTTTTTTGGTGGTACCAGCGATTGAACTCAGTACTTTGTGCTTGCCAGACAAGCACTTATTCCACTGAGCTATCTCCCAGCCCTAGTAATGGTAGTCTTAACATTAGAAAATTGTTTACAATTGTGGCAAAGCATATACATTTCCACAGCTCAGAGCAATGTCTTTGTGAGTACTGACCCATTGAGTTGAGATTAGCGGGAATCAAGTTGTGTTACAATTTTAAAATACACATTGGATTCCAAAAGCACAACATAAACAAATTCTAAAAATGTTTATTAATTTTTTATTGATTATATGTTCAAGTGGTAACATTTGAATATATTTTATTAAATAAAATATAATACTGAAATAAATTCTATCTTTTTCTTTTTAGTGTTTTTTAAGGTTCCTACTAGGAAGTTTAATATTGTGTAGCTCACATTATATGTCACTTGGACAGGGCTGTTTTCAACCAGGAGTTAGCAAACTATAGCCAATTCAGGTTGATTCGATTCATGGCCCTTGTCAGTGTAAATTCAGTTTTATTGAAACACAAACCCACTATTGAGTATACATTATCTGTGGCAGCTTTTTTTCTGCAATGATTGAGACAGAGATTGTCCAAAATACATACTATCTGGTCCTTGACAAAGTTTATCAAGTTCTGTTCCAGATTATTAAAAAAACACAATGAAAATTTTTTTTTAGTTTATGAAACATTTTGAATATTTTATTTTATTTATATCTGAATATTTCATTTTCTATTAAGTATATATTATAGTATTTCATTCAGCATAAAATAGATATATTTAGGCTGATGTTTTAATGTGGGTGGCCAACTAATCCTAATGTGCTAGCGTCCCAATTAATGGGGAGGAGGGAATCACCCCAGCAGTTCTATCATGGTGCTGTATTCAGGGAGTTTGTGCTGATGTCCTCATGGGTTAGTCTCACCATCCACTGAAATGATAAAGATGCCTCAGGAAACTTCATACCATTTTCATGTAAATAAGCGAGGAGAAGGGTCCCCTCAAAGAAAGCCCCCACTGTGTGAGCAATAGCCATGGTGATTAAATAGAAACGTCTGTCTCAGCCTCAAATCACAAGCTGCAAGGTACACCTAAAAATTACTGCTATGCAGAAAACAGCATACACTCAGGATGGTGAATGGAACCTACTGTATTATTCGAGAATTGTATCTAATGACAAGTGACCCTTTCTTGAATTCGTGTGGCATAGCCAATTGGTGTAAATGCTCATTTCCCTACCGACTTTTCATCTTTTTTACTTTTGTCAATTTTCTTTGTGAAGCACTACGTTGTGGTGGGGTGTATATGTCACAAAAGCACATTCTGCATCATGCTGAAAATTATGACTGCAAAACCTTCTTAAATTACACCCTAATAGTATTTTCTTGGAAGTCATTATGAATTTTGGTTCTTCCTAACCTTTGCCACTGGGGATCAAATAGCACAGCTCAATGTTTCCGTTGCTGCATTTTATAATGGTGGTAATGTAAGAATTTACTGGGGACTTTATCCACAGAGACAAAAGCATGCCACTTTATGAAGCTATTAAACACCATGGATTTTCCCACATGAGAGATCAAGCTTATTGTATTTCCCAAGTCTCCCACCAGTGTCCCCACCCAAGCCTGGTTCCATTGTGTGAGTTGGTGCGGCTAGCCCAGCCATTCTCTAACACAAGGTCGTTAGATTCTTGACTGCAACCCAGCAATATCACCAAGGCATAGCCCTGGAGGCGACATGCCACTCCATCACCACGGCTTGTTACTGCAGGACACCTGGCCTATAAGCAGGAAAGGTTATTATATTCGCTTTTGACAATGGAAGCTTTTCAAGGGCCAACAATGCAATTTTTATAGCAGAGATTAAAGTTGAAAACATGACAAGCAGAGAGCAGTCTGCTTTTGTGTGCAGACATCCAGACATTTTCAGCCAAAGAGGCAATAAGCCCCAGGATAAAAATCCTAACTCAAAACTCCCAGGGCTCTCCAATTAGATGCTCATCTTTTCTTTAATGGGTGAGGCTTTGTTTAAAACAAAATTTCTAACAGGAAAAATATGCTTTTGCTACTCAAATGTATTTGCTATGGAAATGATGGCTGCTGAAATATGTGAGGAAAATGATTATCATGAAAAATGATTAAATAATATACCTTTATGTGCACAAGACCTTAAAATTCAGAATGATCCTCTTTCCATTTAGAGGGAGCTGTGGTACTCATTAAAATTCTCTTTGGGAGTAATTTAGTTATTAAAATCAATTGTGTTTTATGGAAATTACAAAAACATTTCTTAGATTTGAAGGTTTCTGTTTTTAAAAAAATTAAGAACACTCAATCTGGAGGTATTTACTGTGTGGTTTTAGTCACTGATATAACTCTAAAAATATGTGAAGCTGCCTATCAGATATCGCTCTGCCAAATGCCTTTGTTTCTTCTTCAACTGGAAGAAGAGGTAAGAGTCTTTTTAATGACAGGCAAGGGACATAGTGGCTGCCTGGGCACCTTCAGGATACCCATGTGACCACTGCAAGATATTGTGGCCTCTAACTGTGTGTAGAAAATGATATGTTGGTGATACAGAGATAAATCATAGTCATTCAGGGGCTTCTGAAGTATGGGACGGACAACTTGCCAAGGACATGAAGATTTTGCTTCTAAAGTCACCAAATTTTACAAGCACAGGATCCATTCCGCGACCCCTGATACATCATGCACTTTTCACTTCCTTTCACGGCTCCCTGGAGACCTGGGCCCACCCCACTGTGAACCCATAGGAAAAGCAATCATACATTGGGTGTATTGGACAGTTTTGATTTTGTAATCTTCATCCGCATAAATTTTCCTTGGGACTCTTGTCCCTGTCAGGTCCCAAAGGAATGCCTCTAAGCCAAGGAAAGAGAACACATCCTGCTGGCACTTTGACCTAGATTGAATCACAGGACCTGCTGGGTAAAAATGGCTCTTATTGACTTATATTTGCTGAAAGGATGCTGTTAGGGGAATTGCGGTACTGTCAGAAGAACATATTTGGTGAGCTTGAAATACAAGACATTTTAAGGTCTGTCTTTAAAAAAGTAAACTCTAAAAGGAGTGAGGAGACAGAGGACTTGACCCAATCCTCCATCACTACTTCTGCACATATTTTCAGAATCTGTCATAAAAGCTCACAGTGATATGAGAGACTCAAAGTTTAATGGTGTGTAAAGTTTTTTTTAAACTCTCTTGTTGCCCCTTAGCTGCTGCCTAAAAATGTGAAAATGCATGTTTTTTTAAATTTCATTTTAGAAGCAACAAGAAGAAAACATCAAGTACCTTGAGTTAAACACACAGAATACTGTGCTTATGAGCACATTCAAATGCCAGCTCTACTTGACTGGTGGCAATTTTCAGACTTTAGGTGCCCAGGACTCTGATATTAACTTTCTGTAGCTTCCTGGCTCCCTCTACTCATACCCTCCTATAGTCATTTGGAATCTTAACCCTCTCTAGGTAACTTCTCACCATTTAGTGGAAGAACTCCATCCTGAATTCAGCTTTGCCTTGCTCTCTTGAACACTTGAGTAGCTATGTTTGGGGAACTGGATTCAAAGAGAAATGAATTGAAACTCATTTTTAATTTCAAAGAGAATTGCAGGTATCTCTACTCTGTGAATGTATGAGTACCCTAAATTTATGAGGTGCTGGGAAATATACTACATTACAAAATATAATGTAATGCAATCCATGGAATGCTGAATGCCCTTTGGAATGTTTGAAGTCAACATTTACAAATACAATTTTAAAAAGAAGATAACTAAATGTGTGTTATTCTGCTCTGAGCCTGCTGACCAGTCTTTGAGAATGTAACATGAATTGGTTGTCAAGGTAGTTTCTGTGAAGGTGGCAGAAACTGTCACTAAGCCAAGTGAAAAAGTAAACCTTCTCGCCATCATATTCCAGGTATGCTCAAGCAAAAAGAAATTCCTAGACACCTCTGAGAGCCCTTTCTATTCTCCTTCCTTTCATCTTTCAACCATCTTTTCCATTTCCCCCACAGATGACCAAACAAAATAGAGTATTCCCTAAGAAAATGTATTTACAGAAGTTGAATTCAGGGTCAGTTTTTTTTTTTCATTTTAGTTTTTTACATCTTCGAGTCTCCTTTAGTTTATACCCTCTAGGCTGATTCAAATTAGAAGAGTATTTTGGACTCTACGGAGGACACATGGTAGAATACCCTAAATTGGAAATGCATGTTGCATGATAACAGACATTTCCACTATTTCTGGGCATTTCCAATTGCTGTAAAGCACCTCTGTGACATGAACTAATCCACAGACCCTCTGGAGACTTAGCAGAAAAACTGAGGCCATGAAAGTGATTATAGGGCCATTAAGCATAAATGGTGCAAAAGAAATTACATTTGAGTTTTTTCATGTTCTGCTTTCATATAAATTACATAAGACAATGGAAAGAAAAGACCATCTGGGTTTAGATTTCATAAAATGAGACTCACATCTGCTTTGGTATGTCATATAAATATTCCCTCATTAGAGAATTCAGCCTATGAAACACTTTTGGTCAAAAAAAGCATGGAGAAAAAAGAGGGAGAGATTGCATTTCATGGATGTTGATTGTTTAAATCCTCAGTTCTAAATACCAACCAGGAAACACCTGAGAGGATTCTATGTAACTTTATTTTTAGAAATTAAAGTATCTTATGCTGTATCTGTTTTGGCTAAGTAATGTACACTTCTCTTTTATTTGTTAAACAGGAGATTTAATGCTTTTTATAAATCAAAACTTAGCAAGCAGGGTTTCAGCAGGGTCTTTTGTCTTGGTTTAGATGTTAGAAAGATTGGGATAGAAAAGTGCACTGTGGTAGATAAATCCTTTGACCTCATCAACATGAGATGGATAGTTCTGGCCATATTGAGTTATTCAGCTGTCTAGCAATATTTTTGCCTCCTCCTCTTTTCCCCTGTTATCTCTGGGCTCCATCTACTTTGAATTAGTTCCATCTCAAATTTCATGTAATAGCAAGATGGAATTTCATGTGATAGCAAGGCAATGGAAACAGGACCTTATTTTGTATTCTCTCCAGTTCAAGCCCAGGGAGAGAGTAAGAGGTGCCTTTTCAGAATCTTATTGATACTTAATGTGTTTGTGTCTGTCCTGAAACTAATTACCAATCTCAAAGCCTACTGACAGTGGTATTCTGATTGGCTGAGACCTAATCTAATGTGCTACTTCTGGGTAGCCAAAACCTCATGGGCCAGAAGTGAAGAAGAGATGGTCTCTGTAGTGAGCTGTTTCTGACATGGCCCCAAATGATCCTTACCTCTTAGTGTTTGTGTTTTTGGAAAGCTTGTGCTCTTGAATGTGGGCTGAACCTGGTGATTCTCTTCTACCCAAGGGAATGCAGCAAAGGGGATGGTGGATCACTTCTGTTACCCTGTTGGATAAGACAGTGACTTTCATCTTGTTCTCGTTTGCTCACTGTACCACCTTCTTGGCTGGTACACTCTGATAAAACCTGCCATGTTGGAGGGATGATATTGCCAGGAACTGAGAAAGGCTTTTAGCCCATAATCACTAAGGAATAGAGACCCCTAGTTCAACCACCTTCAAAGAACTGAGTCATGGCAATAACTATAAAGGTGACTTTGGAAATATTTTTCTCCATTGATGATTTCAGGTGAAACCTCAAACTTGGCTTGCCACTTGATTGCACATGTATGACCAACCATGAAGTGGTGGATCCAGGTAGGCTGTGCTTAGACTCCTGATGCAAAGAAACTATGTGAGGTAGTTCAGCAGTCTAAAGCTCATGCAAGCTTAGGCAATTGCACAGGGATGGCGATTCAATCGCTGTCACCATGTGCTGTGCCAGCCCTGCCCCCAGGGTGGGCTGAGCTGGCTACAAAAAACAAACAAAAAACAAACACAAAAAACAAACAAACAAAAACAAACAAAAAACACAAAGAAGCTATGTGATAATAGATGCATGCTGTTTTATCCTGTGAGGTGCAAGGTAGTCTGTTACATACAAATAGGTGGTCTCTGCATAAGTTGTTATATTCAATTTGACCCAGTTTTAGAGATTTCAAGAGCTTTACTAAACAGAAAACTTCTCTAGACAAATTGCCGATCTTTCCAAGCATTCATGCAGGGGGACGTGAGAGCCAGCAAAATTTATGGCCCCAATCCAGCAGGGATAGCAAGTCTTTGTGTCTGTTGCAAGCTCAGCCTTCCTTCCCCATCTTGTACATGGGCTGACACTACATGCTCTTTCCAGCATGGTTTCTGGGCCAACCCTGAGCAGGACCAAGACTATCTCAGCAGTCACAAACCCAATTGTGAGACAATCTGTATTAGGTTTTGCTTTCCTTGAACTAGGCTGTGCATACCAGGCAGGCATTGGCCATTAGCAATGTGAGTCTTCTGTAACAGGCATCCTAACTCCCTCTTCTGTGATATTAACACTGGGATATTGCCTACCAATGCCTGGTTGTTCAGCCAAGAACTAGGCTTTCTTGAGCAAGCAGGGTTTCTGCAAGTTAGCATGTCTAACATTTCAATAGTTTTGAATCCACAGTTTCCTATGCAGGGATGCAATAAAGCAATTCAAATAGGGATGAGGATAGACCTAGTAAATTGTAAAGGCTCTTCCTTTCATGAGAGATGAGTTCTATGGTTATTTGTCTTGTTCTGTCTTGTATCATAGTAGTTTTCATTCTTATTTTGTTTCACCTATTGGATTTTCCCCATTTTGAGGTTACAACTTTATATATCTTGCAAATAAATGCTTTGTAAAATATGTGGTGCATACAATTTCAATAGTTTTTATTGTGAAGCTAGAAGAAGACTTAGGACAAAAGACATTTAAAGAGAAAGATTCTCATGAATAAAAATAGCTTTTTAGTTCTAGAAATATTTCCATTTTAAATTGTCTTTATATTTTCCTTTCATGATTTACTCAGTAAGCACGGAATCAGAATGACTTCTGTTATAACAAATGATCATGGTAGAAAAAAATACATTTAAAGAAAAGGATTCTCGAAAACAACAAAAAAAAACCTTCTCATTTTTTAGAAATAATTTCTTTTTAAGTTGCCTTTATACTTTTCCTGTATGCTTTACTCAGCACAGAATCCATTTTCCTTGTGTTAGTAAAAATTATAATGATTTTTGTTTCACTTGAAAACAGACCATCTCATTAAAAAGAAAATGGTGTCCATTAATATTACTATTTATAGAATATTCTGGATTTTCTATCCATATAGAATAAAAATTAGTTGTATTTTCAATGTAATTCCTGAAATCTTTCACACTGCTTAGTAGAATAAAATAATCCAATATATTATTTCTCAACATAGAGCAAAAGTTCGCAAACTATAGTCCTTAGGCCAAATCAAGCCCTCTGCTTGTAATCGCAAGTGAAGTTTTATTGTAACATATATGTGTTTAGATACTGTCTATGATTGTTTTGGTATTATAATAGCAGCATCAAGTTGTTTTGATAGAGACCATATAGAGCCAGCAAACTAAAAGATTTCTCTCTGACCCTTTACACTGATCTGCTAATCTACACAACCAAATTTTAAGACAACATTGTGCAATATAACAACCATTGTTGAATTCCTATTATTTTGTTTATTGAAATTCTGTATCATTTCTAATTTCTTTTACTGTTTTTTATTCTCTTTAAAAAATGAACCTTGAGATAGTGTGTACACACTAATCCTTAACTTGAAGGGAATTAAATACTGTCTAGTATTTGATTTGATTTGATTTGATTTGACTGTGCTAATTTCCTGAGACATTGGATGATTTTCAATCCCTTTATGTAATGTTTTCTTCTGAAGTACTTTAAATTTGTATGGTAATAGATTTGCACTTTTGGTGTAAGTCTCAGAAGCAATTTTTTTTGCAAACTCAGAGAGGTTAGATGTACCCATGAAGTTGCATGTGCAGAGAATAGTGGAAAGCCTGAAGAGATCTCAGATTCATAAGTGCAAAGCCAGGCCTCTTTGGATGGTAGTGTGAGTTTGCAGTTGTGATGATGATTTGGGTTTTCATTTGTGACTCCTACACTGTACCAAACCAACATGAAACAAAAATATTTAGTTCACCCGGTTGTCTGTAGTTAACCTTAATAGAACCAATATCAAATCTACATCAATGTCAACATTCACACTTTCAGACAAACATGTTTTACAAGATTTCGTACAAGTGTTATTTAGACTATGGTGCCTTTTCTAAGTGGCTCAATGTGAAGGTTATTTGTATGTATTTCTCCTAGACCCAGGGATCAGTCCTTGTCCCGGATTGCATGCCTAAAGCATCTTCCTTTGCCCACAAATGTGAACCATAGTATTCTATTGAACTATGTGGATGAGGAACCCCCTTCTGGATCATGCCCTTTTGTAACTGAAACCTAAGAATTTCCTGCCCATATGTCCCAAGCCCAATTCTCCCCAGTGTCATTTATCTTTACAAGAACAGAATGGAGCATGGGACTGGGTGCACTCACAGTTCTGAGAGTTGTCCAGGGAGATGGTCATATGCAGAGCATGAAGATGGCATCCACTTTCATGTTCCAGACGCCTCTTTGTGGTTTGGGGTAAAGCTTGGAACAACAAGAGAAAGGGCTGTATTCTGAACAGGGCCTATCAAAACTCATGTTTGACCCCTGCAAATTCATTGTTACTTAAAATTCATTCTTAAAAAAAATCTTGTTCTAATGGCTTTACAAGTACTCTGTCTTGACTAAACTGATAATTGCTGGAGTAAAGAAACTACCTCTTACATTTTCTCATCTACAGTACCTGCTCAGTGGCTGGGATATTGTAGGCAATCCACATATATTTCAAAAACCAAAAGAACAACACAACTGTGTCACTGAATTGACAGCCCACTGAAAAAATCAGTGTTCCTGTTACTATTGCTGCCCAACAAAACACCCCAAACTTAGTACGATAAAGTCATCATTTTATTATGGTCACAGTTCTGTGGGTCAGGATTTTGGAAAGAGCATGGAAGGCTGGCTGACCTCTGCTTTGCCTAGAAAGTTCAAAGACTTTGAAGGGAGATTCGACATTTGTTACTAGAATCATCTGGAGGTTTACTCAACTCACACATCTGGCAACTAATTCTGGCAAGCACTAGAATGTTACATGTGGTGTCTGTCTGTGGCTGCTTGGGCTTCCTCACAGCATGGTGCCTTAGTTTCAAGTGTGATCAGCCTCCAAACACCAAGCTTGGAAATCACTGCAGTTGTGGCCCAGTAAGATTGAAGATGAAAGAACATAGATTCCCATCTTTGACCAGAGAAGACCTTAAAACACTAAAAAAAATAGCTTGTGGATTAAAAAGTATAGTTGTCAAGAAAAAAGTATAGTCATCATTCCATATTCAGAAAAATAAGAATTGTAACAGACAGGCAACTATACCTTTAGAAAAATTAACACATGTACCTGCCTCCAGGCCTATGGGGAGAGAGAGCAAGCATTCTTAAATAAAGCAAAACAGGAAGCATAACTATTTTCATCACTCTCCTGTTTAGAGATATTGTAAAAGATATGGATTGCCTCTGTGTGGTAAGAGGTATAAAATGTGCTCCATTAAAATAATGACTATGGGTTTACAATATTTTTTTCACTCAGTTGTTGATCATTTCATTGCATTCTACATGTCCCTGTGGTATAGAATTCTTTCATATGAAGTACTAAAATAGCTTTTCAAAAACAAGACAAGGAGTTTCATGCTCCAATGAACTAATATGTAAAATGTCAATATCATTAACTGAAAAAAGGCAGACAAACGTCTGAGTTAAACTCAAATAGAAAAGGTCCTTTCTTTGGGAAATTACTTATATTGAAAGATACTTAATTTGACATTATCAAGAAATTTAGTCTTCATAATTAATATACAGAAAATGTGTGATAAACAAGGAACTATTTTATGTAAATATCCTATGACTTTTTTTTCCAAATGGTTTAAATTTTCACTATGGAATCAAAATTCAATTCTGTGAAGTCTTCAGAAATTTCAAAGTTTTGAAACAACAAAGTGAGTTAAAAGAGAAGCAGTAGCTTGAACTGATCAAGGCACTTTGACACACTACTAGAAACATCCAATACTTACTTAAAACTTTTATTTTGTCATTTAAGGTTCTAAAAGTGTCTCTTTTAAGAAAATGGAGACATGTTCTTCCAAGGTTGGATCAGGAGTGATTTTGGAGTTTTCTCTGGAGTACTCTCCAGCATCTTCCTGAGAGCGTCTTTATATACCTCATTTGTCTCCCAGACAACCTACTTAAAAGATAAGGAACATGGAAGTACTCAAACCTATTGTTTTTGGGTGAGTCTAAACAAGGAACCAACTCTTAGCTCTAAAACATTGCACCTCTTTCAAGATACCTTTCTACAAATGGAACTTCTGATGGACACTGAGCTAAGGAACACTGGCCTACCAGTTCCTCAAAGAGTGAATGAGCAGAACAAATTTATCTTGAGTTACAAGGCACACAAAAACATAGGAGGAAGGCCTTTCCGTTGTATAGCCTAGTAGTCTTCAAATCCACTCTAAGGAATAATTCAGTGCTCATGTGTGAGAAATGACGGGTCATGCCAGGTGAAGTTCTGCACAGCTATCAGTGCTTTAATCTGAGTAGCTCTGGGTCTGTCTATAGATCAAGCATCTTCATAAACTTCATGGGCAGATGCTGGAAAGTTAGCTCAGCACCTTACTGGTTGCAGTTCCTGTGTATAGCTGGCCTCACAAGTTCTGGTTAAATGCAATGGCTTCTGGGCATATCTAAATAATTTAGAGGAATCTCACTGCAGTTCTCCATCTCTCACCAATGGATTAACCTAGTTAAACTTTTTAAAACTCTAACAACTAAAAACATAAGAACTATAACTTAAAGAGATCAATTGTTGGAGCCTTGGACAAAGGAATAGTGTAAGATGCCTCAGATATCTTGCTGTTGGTTTCAAAGCAGAAGATGCACAGGATTTGATTATTCCTTTATTAGTGATTTAGAAGCATTTGATTTCTTAATTATGAAAAATACAGGGTTGGTGAGATAGCTCAGCAGATTAAGCACCTGCTTAGGTAAACGCGAGGACTGGAGTTCAATCCCTGGCACCATATGCCATGCTGGCCCAGCCCCCAGCCACGCTGAGTCAGCCACCAAGACTGGGCGCCATAGTGCACACCCGTAATCCCAGAGCTAGGAAGGCTGAAAACAGGAGGATCACCACAAGTCTGAACTGTGTAGTGAGACCCTGTACCAAATATATAAAAAAAGAAAAATACATAGACTCATGTATCTCCAGATGATGATACACTTTGATCGTGACTTAGATTTTACTGAAGCCTTATTATTTCACTTGTTTTATGAGAGATTTTGCAGAAAGGAACAGGAAAGAAGCATTGAGAATTTAGCCCTAAACTGCCACTGAGGAAGATCTTGCTTACCTGAACAAAAAAAAAAAAAAAAAAAAAAAAAAAAAAAAAAGTGTGGTGTACCAGTCATATCCTTTTCCTGAAACACTTGTTTTTTCTCCCCATAGTACCCCCTCTAGTGTTTATTTGAGTTAGCTCCTTTCTGATTCCTCAGTGTGAAGGGAGAGGGATAATTCATATTTTATGATTTCAATTATTTTACCTTACTTTTTTTTTTGCAGAACCAGGGATTGAACTCAGGCCCTTGCGCTTGCCAGGGAAGTGCTTATTCCACTGAGCCATCTCCTTACTTTGTGTGGTAGGATATTTTAATACAGCCCTCCAAAATCTTTCTTTCCTGATAGTTTGTTTCTTATGTAATCTCTTCTTCTTTCTTTCTCTTTCTTTCTCTCTTTCTTTCTCTCTTTCTTTCTCTCTTTCTTTCTTTCTTTCTTTCTTTCTTTCTTTCTTTCTTTCTTTCTTTCTTTCTTTCTTTCTGTATTTAGTATAGGGTCTCACTACGTAGATTGGACTCATAATGATCCTCCTGTTCTCAGCTTCCCAAGCTGGATTACAGGCATGCACCACTGCATGCAGTTTCAGTTGCTGTCTCAGCATGCTCCAGGGGCTGGACCAGCATGGCATGTGGTGCCAGGGATTGAATCCAGTCCCTGCACTCTGCCTAAGCAGGTGCTTTAGTTGGCTGAGCTATCTGGCCAGCCCTTCTTTTCTTTAGTGTGGGCTATTCTAATGACATGCTTCTCACCAATATTATGTGGTGAAAGTGACAGGAAGTCACTTTTAGATTCAGTTACAAGAGATGCAACTTTAACTTGCTAGCCAAACGGGCAGATGACAAATGTGTGTGTGACTCAGCCAGTTTAGGTTGTTACAACAATGTCAGACTTCGGTAACCCAAACAACAATAATTTATTTCTTATTTTCTTTGTAATTTCTATTTCTGTCTGATGTTGCTTGTCATTTATTTGGTTGTTGATAATCCATACTACATAAATAAACTCTGTGGCTCCTAAGCCTTTGGCTAGCTTGTGCAGAGCATAACATAATGCCTGGACAATAGAAAGTGCCCCAGAAAAATTTGTTGGATTAATTCATGGGAAATTCATTGTAAAGAGTGCCCCATGGAATCAAAGAGGCAGGTCAAAAGATGCTAAGGTAGAGTAGCAGACATTGGTTAAAGTTGTTGGAAATTACTTTCTTACCAAGACCACCGAAATGAGAAGAGAAACAATCACCCATTGAGATACAGGGGTTTTGTTGGATTGGGATATATGATAAAATAGGGAAATCCCAGCAGAGTTTCAGTAAAGTTTATAATTGCTGTACAGAAAGAAATACAGGGCCAGCCAAATAGTTCAGGGGATTAAAGCATCTGCAAGCAGGTGCAGGGACCGGGGGTTCAATCTCTGGGCCTGCTCTGCTGGCCTTGCCCCCAGGGCATGCTGAGATGGCAAATGAGACTGGGTGGGGTGGTGCATTCCTGCAATGCCAGCACTCGGGAGGCTGTAAACAGGAGAATTACTATGACTCCAATCTAGTAGTGAGACCTTGAACACCCTGTAGACCCTTCCCTAAATACAGGAAAAAGAAAAAGAAATACAATCTTCCATCACTTAGTCCCTAGATCAGATTGAGCCTTGTAGCAGGAAAGTAGCCATTAGAAATATATAAGTGAATAAACATGGCTGTACTTCAGTTGAAGATTTCTTTATGGAAACTGAAATTTGATTTTCATATAACTTTCACATGTTGCATAATATTATTCTTTTGATTCTTTTCTGATAATTTAAAAATGTATACTAACCTGTATTTATAGGCCATAGAAAAAATAGTTAGTGAACTGGATTTAGTTTGTGGGCTGCAGTTTGCTGATCTCTAACCTCTGTTGTCAGATTACTCAGCCTTTTAGATACTGGAATTTTTCCCTCAGCTTTCATGGCTAATATATAAATAACATTTAATAAAATATTTTCATATAATCCTTGGACTTGAGTCTCTAGGGTGTTCTGGATTGGGCAAAGGCAGTAGGAAGAGTCTGCCAGCTCTAAATAGCTAACATTTATATTGCAACATAAATTATTCTTTCCTGCAGATTGTCTGTGGTATCCATGTAGAATGATTAATGTCAAGATGATAAAATGATGCAGTCTCTTGAATTTGATTCCAGCTGTTCCTGTCTTTGATATGATTTGTGAATGACATTTGTATTTTTCACTGGTGATTAGTTAATGCTAGGAAGGAGGGCCAGATGATAGGTGTCTAGAATTCTAAAGGAAAAGATTTACTTGGCTGGAAAACTGTTCAAGAGAATATCATTACAACATTTACCATAAATTCATTTAGCATTTGTCATTAGAAGGTGCTTAGCATCCGGAAAAACAGCCTATAACTTGCAAAGTTTCTTAGACCATTTGATTATGCTGCGATTACAGAATGCTGGTAACGAAAAGAGACTTGCATCCACATGATGCATTGCTCTGTTTAGAACTCAAATGAACTCTTGAAAGAATGATTCCATTTTTACTGAGAGCTCTTTATTGTCTTATTCAGGGATATAGGAAATCTCAACTGTGCATCACAGTTTGGAAATAAAGTTTCAAATGTTACTACATTTAGAAAACAATGAGAACAGAGCCCATTTATCCAGCTACATTCAATATGACAACAGTTAACTCTTTGACACTGATTTTGTCTTCACACTAGTGCTTTTAAGCATCATGATACACTGTCAGCATATGTGTCCACCCACAAGTGTACCCACAGTGCCTGTCATTTTTGGCCTATTGTTCTCTTTGCACCAATGTGTCCTCATAGACTGTGATCCTCATGAATACAGACGAGTTACTTTACCTCAGAGTTCCTCATCTTCAGTGCTGTTGGTATTTGGGGTCAATACATTTTTTGCTCTGGGGCTGTCTTATACATTATAGGATGATTTGTGTATCCTTGGCCTCTACCCAGCAGAGTCCAGGAGCATGCCTTTCTACCAGTAATGAAGATCAAAAATGTCTGTAGGTATTGCCAGTGTCTCCTAAGGAATTAAAATTATCACTAGCAGAGAACCATTGTTTTATTAAACTCAACCTGCCCATTGTAGCATTTGAGCACATAAAATTGTCTTTGGAGCACCACCTGTATTTTCACTTCCTAGGTGAAACTATCTTATAATGAGTTTCTTTTTACTTCAGAAAGTGGAATGTGAGCTTCACCTAATTCATCATGAATTCTTCTTTGTGCAAAAAGAGTTCGTTATGATGCTGGCAGCAGTAACAGCAGTAAATTCTCTACTGTAGATCCAAATTAGTATAAAGGCACGAAGACAGCAGATTATGTAGGACGCTCTCTCTCCCTCTCCCTCTCTGTCTCTGTCTAGATTGACATCTGTATACTCATGCAAGTAAGTAAAAGTTACTCCTCCGCATACGTGATCATGGACATTTTTTGCTTTCTTTTATACTATTCATTACTTTCAAAACTTTCTGAAATAAACGTACACCACTTTAATAATCAGATGAAAATGCTTTCTAGACATAAAGTCACTAGAACTCAGATTTCTAGCCAGTGTTAATGATTTTGGGGGATAATTTGAGATTGAACTTTCTGATCAGAACACTAATATAATTGCAGTTCCAGGGATAAAACTTCTTAGGGCAAATGAGTAGTACAGACAGGAAAATAATGTGTTACCTGATAAAGAAAATAAAATTAGAAACACTTCTCGAAAACTTAAAATGCCAGGGATGAGGAATAATGAATGTCCCATCAGCGGTTTGTTATTTAAAGAATCACAGAGGAGAAGAACAGCAGTTGCTCTGAATTACATGCTATGTGGGATCAGCAATATCAGAGTAACAAACTTTTCTTACATTTCAGATGCTCGTCAATGATTGGTTGTTGCTATTTATATCTGTACATGCTTCTCAGGCTCTGGGGGCACAAGATCCTCAAAACAAGGCCCCAGTCTTTCATTGATTCTGCACAGACCACACTGCTGAGGTCTAATGTGCTGGCAGAATGTTTTGACCATTGATAATAGAATGCAGACGATTCAACACAGAACCCCAAGGCCAAGGTGGAAACAGCCTGGAAACAATGCCTGCAAAGGATTTTTATGACTGAAAAGTCTCAAGAAAGTACACAGCTTTCCCAATCAGCACAGGCACTTGGCTCTAGCTTGTCATTAAAATGTGGGCACGGACCCAGCCCTGGGGCTGGAAAAGCAACCTCCTCCTGGCCCAGGAGCAGACTGCCATGAGCAAAGTAGGAAGCCCTGGCAAAGGGTGCCCAGGGTGCTGAGAATGCCACCTCATGAGTGGCCTGGACCCCAGCTCCTGCGAGAAGTGATGGCTTTCAGGCTAAGGTCCGCAAAAGCAGGATTTTCCAATTTCTAGTCAGTGATGTGAAAAAATCAAATGAATTATACAAACTGAATCCAACATGTCCATTTCTTTATCTGAAAGGAAGTGCTTGGGGACTGGTTTGGGATGAACCATGCCAGGGCCAGAGCTCCTTCTTCCTTAGAACAGAGGCTGAGGAAACTCCTTCAGAGTTACAGGGCTCAAGCCAAGCTCCCATGACTGGCGGCATATCTATGGGGCTCACTACACCATAATGACAAATTTCATTTGTTTCTTAATTTTTGTTTAGCTTCTGGTTATCTGACCGACAGAAACAATGGGATTTCTTAACCAGAATTAAATTGTTCCATGCCTTATTGCACAAGGGAGGAAACGTTCTGAACTAATTTGCACTCAGATGAAATGGGGATAAGCCAGTCTTGAAACAGTTAGGAAAGACTTGAAATAGTAACTCTATTCCCAGGTATGTTTTTCTCCCATAGGAAACAGTGGTTTAAAGTTTATGGAGCAGGTTAATGAGTTGGAGAGCCTTGCCTTTTGGCCCATGTCCTGAAATAAGACTTTTAAACACACTTCAAAATATATATAGCACTTCTCACTAATGACAAAGAATTAGACTTTGAAATGGGATGTAAAAGCAGAATGATTCATGTAGTACTATGGTGCAGATTGAGGTTTTTCAGAAATGAAAAATTTCATTGATTAAATGGTTCCTGGAACACTATGGGCATTTATTTTGGTTTGGTATTTCCTTTGTGCTCTGTGATTTTTTTTTTCAGATTTTCATTCAATAAACATGTATTATTAGTCTGGATAAAATGGACTAAATTTTAGACATGAACAGCTGATGTGAATACAGTGAAGATTTTTCAAGAAGTAGAGAATTGCCTTTAAAAATCTGTAGAAAAAGTTGAGTAAATTTTTGGCTTTTGAAGGCAGTAAGATAGATTAGATGACTTTTAAGTCTGCTTTTTTATGCAAATTCTGTGTATCTTTTATTGTTCCAAAGTGGAAATCTTTGTGCTCTTTTCCAGTAATAACTTAATAAGAATGTGTATAATTTGAAAAGCTGAGCATCTTTTGCCTTGTTATTGTCGGTTATTTTCTGTTGATGTCGGTTTTCATTCATCTGAGTCTCTTGGATCACCTGAATTAGCACACTGATTTTTGTTGTTGTGCATGAAAAGCTGGATATTACAAGAGCTGCTCATCTCTAGGTTAAGAAGTAACAAAAGACAGGGGGTTAGGCTAGCCTTCAATTGTATGACTACTTTAGAGCTTGGAACAAATCTTAAAAGTACAAAATACAAGTGGAATGCTGTTATCCTTTCTCTCTTTATACTTCTGAGGTTTGCTTTCTTTCTATCTTCTCCCTCCTTCCTTCCTATCTTCTATTTCTCTGTCCCTCCTAACTTCCTTCTCTCTCTTCTAAAGTAAGCAATCATTGAAGACGTATTACAAACATAGGGACCATGTTAGGCATCAGAGATCTTCAGTAATCATTGTGCACAATTCTACCTTCAGGAAACATAGGTGCCAATGCAAAAAAAATCTCTCAGAGGAAGGCAATAATTTGTGATTCTTCTGAGCTGTGCAAGGAAGGAAAAAAGAAATAAAAGGGAAAATAAGCAAACTACTCTTTGAAGCTGCCCATATGCTAAGACAGATATACCTCTAGCCATTAGCAAAACCTTAATTTTTTTCTCTCCGGTTTGTTGTTAGAGGCAATACTTGTTATTGTAATGAAGAGGAGCTTCATTACAATAACAAGTATTGCCTCTAACAACAAAAATAATTGTCTTCAACAATATTAATAGTGTTGTTTCTTATATCACAGCAGTAAAGTGACAGAAGTGACTGTGATCAGAGACTGTCTCACCTCAAGATCCACTTTGAAAGGTGGGCAGATCAATATTTTCTGTGCCACCAGAAAGTCCAGATTTAGTCCATTTTTTTGCAGTGCAAAGAAATATTTTGAGAACAGAAGTAAGCTTCTTTTAAGTGTTTTAAAATATATATTATAGGGGCCGAGGAGGTGGCTCAGTAGAATAAGCGCTTGTCTGGCAAGCACAAGGGCCTGAGTTCAATCCCTGGTTCTAATATATATA
>NW_004524645.1:719925-730832 GCF_000260255.1 Octodon degus
TATATCTTTGTGTCTTATTAATAATTTTAAAATATTACAACCCAGAGTTCCTTTCAACTAAACTGTACACATTCGAGACATAGCTCTCTCGGACATTAGCTTATTTGTGGCCTGCAGATCCAGGGAGAAGGGGGATGCACTTATTCTACCTACATCCCTGCCCTACTCTTCCTGTCCTTACTGGTATCTAGTGGATGGAGCTCACAGTCACTGCTAAGCATTGAGCCATGGGCAGAGCAGGTCCCACCACAAGGATTCATCCAGCCCAAACATCGGCTGAGGCAAAAAATCCTGTTTGTGAGACAGCTGGAGAAAAGATGAAAAGTGTCACCAGAAGACTTTGTCCCCAGAACCAGTGAAGTGAGGAAGAAAGTATTCCCATAAAATATGTTCAACAGATATTGGCTTTCCTGTCGTGAGTGTCCATGAAGTAGAAGATTGGACTTGGCAATTTCATTAGACCCCTAACATATAAGCAAAGAACGTCCGCAATATCCTGCCTAAATTAAAAATGAAAACTTGACACCCGGACTGCAATTAGCAAGAATGAACAACTTCCTTGCTTTCCACCAATTCACCAGGGCATTTTAACACTCAGTCATCTCATTTCCTCTCAGAGCTGTAAAGGTGTCATGATTGCAATCTCCCTGCAGTGGAATTTTTCCACAACAATGAGCCTGGCTCTTCTACTTTAGGGTTGTTTCTGATGGCCGTGTCTGACGGCATTAAGGAAAATTGGTCACATTTGTGTCTCGGATGCTGTCATGAGCTGTGCTGCTTTTCCTTCAGTCAAAGCTGTCCCTGAGGTCTTCCTGGTTGTAAGGGCAAACCTCTCATGAAGAACAGGCTGCCTTTGAACTGCCACAGGGGGAGGTCTCTAAAGTTCTTCAGACAGCCCAGAGCACTGCTCAGTGCCTGCTGCATTCCTTTTTTGGCTGTCCTCCATGCTTGGGATATTTGTCATGCAGCTCCTTGCCAGATCAGTTGCACATCCACCCCTCCATCAGCAAATATTAGCCTTCCTCTGATAAGTCCATCAATGAAAGATTGATCAACTTGGAGATTTTCAAACTCTATGGATTTCAGGGCCTGGCACTGGAGCCAGGGTGAGGGAAGCAGGCGGTCTTAGGTTTTTGGGCCCCCAAATCCAGCAGCATCACTTAATGAGGAGTGCCTTCCTGATGGGATCAAGGCTTCAGCCTCGGCAGGCCAGTTGGCCCCATGAACTTCAGGGTTGAAGGGTCACGGCCTACCACTTCTGCTTCTAGTCAGTCATTTAAAGATTTCAAATACAACCCCCACTGCAAACTTCTCCATTTCAGGACATCCTGGTGCCAGGTCTGGAATGCAGCAAGGGAGCAGGAGGCAACTGATAACAGATGCTGGGTTTGGCCATCCCCCTCCCTTCTCTGCTACCACTGATTCCCCAGGGCTCCGGGTCAGAAGCTTGAGAGCGGCTCATCATTCCAAGCTGACAGCTGCACACTTATTTGCATCTGTGTCTCTTACTGCTTCCCAAGCAGGCTTCTCCAGGCTGGATGCCCTCAGTGTGTGACTGGGACACTCAAGCTGATGCTATGCATTTCTGTCATCTTCTGTGTCTGCTTGTTTGCTGGGTGCAGACTACAGATTGCAAGAGCAGAAGGCCATGTAAAGGTTGCATGGCTGACCGTGCTTGGCCTGATCACTGCAATCTTCCTGAAAGCACATGCTGCTTTCTGCACATCACCCTTTCTTCTCTCTTCTAATTCTTTGACAGTGAGAGAAAATGGGAAGGAGACCAAACCATGCTTTATTCAGAGAGTGGATAAAACCTAATATCATCCAGGTAGAAAAACAATGAAATGAAAACAAAAACATGCAAGATGATATAATTTATGCCTACATTTTAGAAAAAAATTTCACCAGAATACATTAGATCATTCCAGGTGAAAACTTATTATCAAACCTGATTTGTCCCTCTGTCTTTTTTAAAAAATATGTGTTTATCAATATTGTTATTAGTTATAGTTTTGGGGATCTGTAAAAATGGACTCTTTTGGTTTTTCCCAAGAATTTAATCCAGGACCTCACATGTGCCAGGCAAGAGCTCTACCACTGAGCTACAGCTCCCTATCCTCATAAAATATTTCTTTTACTTTTAAATGTTTTAATTGGCGCAGTCATTGCATGTGTTTATGTTGTGTTTATGTTAAATTTTGTGACAATTCAAACCACATACAATGTGAAATAATCAGGCCAGGATAATCAGCATATCTGTCAGGTCAGACATGTATCATCTCTTTCTATCAGGAGCATTTAAATCCTCTCTACTAGCTGTTTTGAATTTTTCAGTTAAACATGATCATCCATAGATATCCAAGCATGCTGTGGAACATTAGTTGGGTATTCTTTCTACCAACTGTGCCCAAGCACCTGTTACCCATTGTTCCTCCATGTCCCCTGTCCTCTTCATGCTTTCCAGTTTCTGGTAGCCACTGTTCTATTCTCTTCTTCTATGAGATCAGCTATCTTACTTCCACAAATAAGTGAAAATATGCAACATTTGCTATTCTAAGTTTGAGGGTTTTTTACTTACCATCATTCTATGCGTATTGCTGCAAATGGTAGGATTTCATTTTTCATGGTTGGATAATATTAGACTGTGTATATGCCCCACAATTTTTTTACTCATTCATTCATCTGAGGCTATTGGGAGTGGGATTGCTTCTATATTTCACAGCAATTCCATTATTAGTGCATGATAGCCTTTCAGAGTTTGTTAGTCAGTTCAAAGAGATTTCAATGGAACCTTTAGGTTTTTCTACGTACAAAATAAAATCATCAATAAAGAGAGATAGGAAAGACTCAACTAAGAAATAGAACTACAGGCCAATCTCCCTCATGAACATAGATGCAAAAATTATCAATAAAATCCTAGCAAATAGAATACAGCAAATCATCAAGAAGATCATACACCATGACCTGGTGGGATTCATCCTGGGATGCAAGGATGGTTCAATATTCGAAAATCTATAAATTTAATACACTATATCAATAGAGCAAAACCTAAAAACCACATGATCATCTCCATTGATGCAGAAAAGGCTTTTGACAAAGTCCAACACTCATTTATGTTCAAAGTCCTACAGAAAATTGGAACAGATGACTTCTACTTCAATCTGGTAAAAGAAATTTATAAAAACCCAATGGCTAGCATAATTCTAAATAGGGAAAAACTGAAATCTTTTACTCTTAGATCTGGTACAAGACAAGGATGTCCTCTATCACCACTCTTATTCAATATAGTTCTGGAATCATTAGCTAGAGCCATTAGACAAGAGAAAAAAAATAAAAGGAATAAGAATAGATAGAGAAGAAGTTAAATTACCATTATTTGCAGATGACATAATACTTTACTTGGAAGACCCAAAAAAACTCCACCAAGAAGCTACTAGAATTAATACAGAAATTCAGTAGCATAGCAGGATACAAAGTCAATACCCAAAGGTCTATAGCATTTCTCTACACAGATAACAAACACACTGAGAGGGAAATTATAGAAACAATACCTTTTACAATAGCACTGAAGAAAATGAAATGCCTTGGAATTAATCTAACTAAAGAAGTGAAAGGTCTTTTCAAGGAAATTACAGTACTCTTAAAAAAGAGATCGTAGAGGATTTCAGAAAATGGAAAGGTATTCCATGCTCCTGGATAGGAAGAACCAACATTGTGAAGATGGCCATACTCCCAAAACTTCTGTACAGATTTAATGCAATCCCTATCAAATTACCAACAACATACCTCACAGACTTAGAGAAATCTTTCATAAAATTTATTTGGAACCAGAAAAGACCTAGAATAGCAAAGGAAATCCTGGGCAATAAAGACAAGGCAGGAAGCATTACAATTCCTGACATGAAATTATACTACAAACCTACTGTGATAAAATCAGCATGGTACTGGCAAGGAAACAGACCGGAAGATCAATGGAATAGATGAGAAGACACTGAAACCCCTACGAACACACTCAGCCACATTACCTTTGACAAAGGGCCAAACATACTTCCTGGAAGAAAGATAGCCTCTAACAAGTAGTGCTGGAAAAACTGGCTCTCTACATGCCGAAAACTCAAACTTGACCCAGGTCTATCACCATGCACTAAGCTAAAGTCAAAATGGATTAAAGATCTAAATATTAAAACAGAAACACTAAATCTCCTGGAGGAGAAAGTAGGAGGAGCTCTTGAAGACACTGGGGTAGGCAAAGAGCTCATGAACAAAAATCAAATCACCCGGGAAACACTTGAAAGAATTAACAACTGGGGCCTCCTTTTATTGAGAAGTTTTTTCACATCAAAAGAAATTACCAACAAAGTGAAAAGACAACCCACAAATTTGGAAAAAACCTTGACAAGTAAGTACTCAGACAGAGGTCTGCTCTCTAGAATTTATAAAGAACGAAAAACACTAGGTCCCCAAAATTTAAAGATCCAGTCCAGAAATGGGCATCTGAGATGAACACACACTTCTCAGAGGATGAAATTAAAGAAACAAATAAATATATAAAAAATTCTCCACATCACTAACCATCTGTGAAATGCAAATTAAAACAACATTGACATATCATCCCACCCCAGAAAGAATGGTTGTCCTAAACAAATCACCCAACAACAAATGTTGGAGAGGCTGTGGGGAAAAAGGAACCCTTTTCCACTGCTGGTGGGACTGTAGAGTGGTACAACCATTATAGAAATCAGGGTGGAGACTCCTTAGAAAATTTGGACTGGAAATCCCATTTAAACCAGCTATTCCTCTACTGGGAATTTTCCCAGAGGATCAGAAGACATCATATCATAGAGATATATGTGTGCCTATGTTTATAGGGGCACAATTTGTGATAGCCAAATCTTGGAAACAAACAAGATGCCCATCACCTGAGGAATGGATGAAAAAGATGTGGTATTTTTATACAATGAAATATTACTCAGCTATAAAGAATGCTAAATTCAAAGCCATTATATTGAAGTGGATGCCACTTGAAGATATCCTCATAAGTGAAATAAACCACACACATGTGTAAATATCATATAGTTTCCCTAGTATAATAACTCAAAAGAAGAAATACAAATAGAAAGGTATAATACAACTAAAAGGAAAGCAAGAACTTGAGGACTTAATAATTAAGAGAGGGAAAAGAGAAGAGCTAGGAAACATGACAGTGACAAGCCATACAGTTATATGTAGAAGATGGGCAAGGCAATGATCCCGAGAATCTCTAGAAGATTTTTTAATTTAGCAGTTAATTGGGAAGATTCTCACCCTAACTAACTATATATACTGACACCTGTGAACTAAGCAACTGCACCGAAGATGGCAATTTGTAATAATAGGTTTATGCTTGGAGTGCCTGTCATTCTGGTCTGAATATGGGCTGAATGCAGTCAAGCAGAAGACCCAATACTATTATGGACTACTGGACTATTTTGGAATATTTTGCTGAGTTCACACACCTCGAATATTCAAATGACGGAACTAAACATAAAAGGGGATACAGATGAATGTCCATTTTGTATCTGTGTATTCAAAATGGTTAGGATAGATATATAGTTACATTCTCTTAATGAATAGAGGAATTTGTTCTAACAGTGTTTATAAATAGTATATAATATCTCCATCTTGTACAGCAAATAACTACTAAGAAGAGAGTATGCAATGTGTTAATTATTGAAACTATCCTACCAATTTGATTTGAAACTCTCTCATTGCTATTTTTTTCTCAATAAAATTATGGAGAAAAAAATAAAATAAATTATGTTGTTCCAGGGATAGAGCTCAGTGGAATAATTGCTTCCCTGGCAAGCACAAGGGCTGGAGTTCAATCCCTGGTTCGACCAAAAAAAATTAAAAAATCAATAAAAATTAAATAAAATAAAATAAATTATATTACCCAAACTAGTATAGGAAAGAGAGAATAAAACTTTTGACGGAAAACCTCCTCACAGTTGTTGCTGGAATATTATAGGAAAACTTTGAATTTAAAGTTGGTAAAATTTCTTTTGGGGACATAGTCCAGTTACTGTATTATATAGGGTCAGTACAATGGAAAGAAAGTCCTGAATGGTAAAATGCAATATGAAAGGTACAGTAGATACTGGGAAAAGGGAAGGAATGTATTCAAAAGGAAAGAGTTACTGAATTGAGGAGAAGGCAGTGGGGGAAAATATTTATTTACATAAGCAGGTTAGTTTGGAAAACTATACTGTGCATTTCTGCTGGCCTATAGAAAGGAGCAATTAATGCTTAATTTATTTTGTCTCCTTTTTTCAGTTGTTTGCACTTCTCTCCTAAATTACTTGTACATTTCTTTCTTTTTTTCTTTCTTCTTCCAATGTTATGTACTTATATCTGGCAATATGAATAACTGGTTGGTAGACAACACTATGCATTACAAGTACTGTGAAATTCATATTACTTTTAAGTGAAATTCTGTATCACTTGTAAATTTTCTGTTTTAGTTCTAAATTTTTTTCTCTTAAAAATAAAAGAATATTAAAAATAAAAAAGAGAGATACGGGATGGGCAGGATAGCTCAGCAGATTTAGCGCCTGCTTAGGCTAGCACAGAGACTAGGATTTGATTTTCACTCCCGCATGCTGCGCCGGCCCTCCCCTCCCCTCAGACGCGCAGAACCAGCAACAGAGTCCGGGCGTGGTGGTAGAAGCCTGTAATTCCAGCGCTGGGGAAGCTGAAAACAGGATTACTAAAAGTCTGAGCTGAATAGTGAGACTCTCTACCAAGTACATAAATGAAACAAGCAAACAAAAATAGATTCTCTGAGCTCCTTCTTCACTACTTGGATACTCTTGCTTTTTCTTGCCTTATTGGTCTGGCTAAGAATTCCAATGCTGTGTCAAGTAAGACTGGGAAAAGGGAGCAGCCCTGTCTTGCTCCTATTATTAGAGGAAATGCCTTCAGCTTTCCCCTAGTTACGATGATGCTGGCTATGCTTTTCTTATTTGTAACTTTTGTTGTGTTGAGATACATTCTTTCCAGCTCTACATTTTGTGAGAATTTGCTTTATCACAAAGGGCTATTGAACTTTATCGAATGCTTTTTCTGTATCTTTTGAAATGATCCTATGATTTTTATCCATTTTTGATGTGATTGTATTATATTTATTGATTTGTATGTGTTGAAGCATCCTTGTACCCTGGGGTAAATTACCCTTGACTATGATGTGTTATCATTCTGATGTATTGTTAGGTTTCATTTGCTAGTGTGGTTGAGAATTTTTGCATCTATATTTATCACAAATATTGTCCTATGGTTTTCTTTTGTTGTGATTGCTGTATCCTTGTCTAGTTTTCATATCACAGTAACACTGACCTTGATGAATGGGTTTGGAAGGGCTCTTTTGTTTTAATTCTTTGGAATTGCTTGACAAAATTTGGCATTAATTTTGGTAAGAATTTGGTAAGATTTATTTCACTTATTGGTGAAATAAATCAGACTCACATGTTTAAGCAATGTGCTGTCCTCCTAGTATAAGAAGTTGAAAGAGTACAGAAGATCCAAATTGTACAATATAGATATTGTGAAATGAAAAGAACTGTTCAAAAGGAAAGAGAAATGGGAATGAGGGAAAAGAGAAAAGAGGAAGGGAAAAGGTTAAGACTGTTATGCTACTAATTTCTCTTAGTTAATTGAAAGGAAAGGTTTGTGCTAATATTTCTTGGACAATTTTTCATGCCTATATTTGTACTCTGAGTAACTACTTTGAAGATAACAATATGCAATGTATTAACCACTGTTACTCTTCTACTATTTTTTGAAGATTTTTCTTGTTCGAATAAAATTTAAAGGTGAAAATTCTACACATTAACTACTATTTTCAAACGACTGATGGAGATTTTTAGTACAATCACCTCAGCCATCCTGTATATATACTTGCATGTTTTTCCCCTTCCTTTTTCCTATGTTTTTTTCCTTTCTATCCACTTCTTTGTTTAATCCTTAAGTTCTGTTTCTTTCCATTTTACTGTATATGTTATACCTTTCAGGTTTTATTTCTTCTTTCAGATTCTTACACTAGGCAGATAATACGAAATTTACACGTGTGGGTCTGGTTTATTTCACTTATGAGTAGAGCCTCTAGTTGCATCCACTTACCTATGAAGGCTTCAAGTTTGCTGATACCTGTGTCTAAGCAATTACATCAAGGACAAGAATATGTAATACAAAAGCCATGCTTGAATGGCTTTTGGTCTTCTAATTGTATACCAGTTCTAATGTCATATCAATTACTACTATATCTCTTTAAAATAAATTTTTTAAAAAGGTAAGAGAAGAAAAGAAAAAGAGAGACAAGAACAAAAATTTAAGGTTTCTTGAAAGCAAGTGGTAATATTCAAGCATACGTCCAATCTTACATAACTAAATCTGTTAATCTGGGCAGCAGATCTGATGGTAAAAATAGATAGTATATCAACCATTGTTAATCAACTATTCTTGTCTTGAAAATTTGTAACATGTATTATTGTATTTTACCCTGTTTCTGATTTTTGTTCTTGCTTTTGTTATTACTCTTCAAAATAAAATAAAATTTAAAAAAATAGAATTTAGATAGAGTGCAAATTTGAACAGTGAACTATGTGATTCTGGGCTTGTATTTGTTCAGTGACTTATTACTGATTCAATCTTGCTTGCTATTGGAGTGTTCAAGTTTTCTACGTCTGCACAGTTCCATTTAGGTAGGTTATATATGTCCAGAAATGGACTCATTTCTCCTAGATTTTCCAACTGGTACGCATATAACACTTCATAACACTTTTAGTAAAACTATTTCTGTGGCATCATGTGTAATGTCCTTTTTTAGCTCCAATTTTATTTGGGTCTTGTTATTTTAGCTAAAGTTTTATTGGTTTGTCTTTAAAAAGCTCATCATTTTATTGATATTTTGTACTTTCCTACTCAATTTGTTTCTGCTTTGATCTTTGATGATTCTTTCCTTTGGGTTCTTGCTTTTCTAGTTCCTTGAGTTGAATTGGTAGGTTGTTTATTTTTTGCTATAATTCCATAGGTTTTGGTATGTTGTGTTTTCATTTTTCTTAAACTTTAATTTTATTTTAATTTAATTTTTTTTTGTGGAACCAGGGATTGAACTCAGGCCCTTGTACTTGCCAGGCAAGCGTTTATTCTACTGAGCTATCTCCCCGGCCCCTAAACTTTAATTTTAATTTCCATGTATTTCTTCAATATATAAAGTTCTTCTTGTTATTGATCTCTAGCTATAATCCATTGTGATCAGAGAATACACATTTAAAAATTTCTTTCTTTTTTTTTTTTTGGCTGAGACAGAGATTGAACTCAGGCCCTTGCTCTTGCCAGGGGAGCGCTTATTCCACTGAGTCATTTCCCCGGACCCCTTCATTTCTTTTAGAATTTGTTAAGACTTCATTTGTGCCTTAAGACATTGTCTATCCTAGAGAATGTTCCATGTACTGATTAGATGAGAGTGTAATATGCACCTTTTGGACAAAATGTTCCCAAAATGCCTATCAAGTCAGTGTGTTCTAGAGTATAATTTCACATATTATTATCTCACATCTTCTGTACATCAGAATTTGAGAATAGTAGCTCAGGTCTTCTGCTCAAGATTTCTCAAAGATTTCATCATGTTGTTAGCTGGACTCATTCTCATCTGAGAATCAACAGGGGAGAACATGCTTGCAGGTGCTCTTCAGTTGCTTGCAAAATTCTTTTGTTGTAGATCTAGAAATGCCAGTGTCTTGCTAGGTGTTGACTAGAACCTACCTTCAGGTCCTAGATGCCAACCAGAGTTTGCTGTCATAACTTACATTATGGCCACTTACTTCTTCAAGCCAGCAATAAAATCTTTTCCAGTGTATACTAGCATGTTGGAACTTCATATAAATGTATCATAACAGAACTACGAGCTTTGCATCCCATCACCTTTTCCCATATTCTATTAGTTAGAAACAACTCATAGATCCTGCTTATACTCAAAGAGAGGGGACTATGTACAGTTTTGAGCACCAGGATGCAGACACCATGGGACCATCCTTGGCTCCATGCAAGGCAGTATTCCAGATGATTCTTGTGTAGGGAAAGGCCTGTGTGCAACCACACCTAGAGGACTGCTGATCACTGGTGTTTGCATGGTATCTCACAACTGATAATGCATGCAGCTTATTTTATGATTTTTTAGAAATAGTATAAATATTTTGTAGTATGGATAAATAAGAAGGTACTCAATCTTTCATCAGTCAACTCATATTTAGGTTGTTTCCCATTTTTTCCACTGTAATTGACATCTTTTTGCGCACAGCCTTGAGAAGTGGTACTTTACTGTTTACCAGGAATTGAGACACTGTAGCCTGTGAGCCAAATTTGGTCTGCTGCCTGATTTGTACAGCATGAAAATGAAGGATATTTTATTTTAAGTTTGTTTAAAGGAAGAAGAAAAACATGGTCATGTTTCTTTTGAAAAATATGTTGATATTTTAATTTTTCCCTCTTCTTCTTTTAGAAGAAGTAGGGAAGAGTAGCCAAGTTGCAGGTTTCCTAGTGTTGGAACATTCTTCTATATCTGAAATAAACTTTCTCTGGTAGTGGTACTTACTTACTTATTTACTTATTTTAAAATAAGGCTGTGGGGCTGGAGAGATAGCTCGGTTGTCTAAAAGCCTTCCTGGCAAGTGAAAGGACTTGGTTCAATACCTGGTACCACATACTGAGCCAGCCTTGGTACCCCAGGTATGCTGTGCCAGTCGCTGAAACTGGGCGTGGCAGTGCATGCCTGTGATCCCAGTGTTGGGGAGACTGAAAACAGGAGGATCACTAAGAGTCTGAGCTGCTTAGTGAGACCCAGTATCAAATAAATAAATAAATAAATAAATAAA
>NW_004524645.1:736233-747465 GCF_000260255.1 Octodon degus
AGTCAATAGCATTCCTCTACACAGACAACCAATACACTGAGAGGGAAATTATAGAAACAATACGTTTTAAAATAACACCGAGGAAAATGAAATACCTTGGAATTAATCTAACTAAAGAAGTCAAAGATCTTCTCAAGGAAAATTACAGTACTCTGAAAAAAGAGATCGTAGAGGATTTCAGAAAATGGAAAGATATTCCATTCTCCTGGATAGGCAGAATCAACAGTGTGAAGATGGCCAGACTTCCAAAATTGCTGTACAGATTTAATGCAATCCCTATCAGACTACCAACATCATACCTCACAGAGGTTGAGAAATCATTCCTAAATTTATCTGGAACCAGAAAAGACCTAGGAAAGCAAAGGCAATCCTGGGCAAAAAGACAAGGCAGGAGGCATTGCAATTCCTGACTTGAAATTATACTACAAACCTACTGTGATAAAATCAGCATGGTATTGGCAATGAAGTAGACCTGAGGATCAGTGGAATAGATTAGAAGATGCTGAAGCCCCTACAAGCACACTCAGCCACCTTATCTTTGACAAAAGGGCCAAACATACACACTGGAAGAAAGATAGGCTCTTTAACAAGTGGTGCTCGAAAAACTGGCTCTTTACATGCCGAAAGCTAAAACTTGACCCAGGTTTATCACCATGCACTAAACTAAAGTCAAAATGGATTAAAGATCTAAACATTAAAGCAGAGACCCTAAATCTTATGGAAGAGAAAGGAGAAATGCTTGAAGGCATATGTTAGGCAAGGACTTCATGATCAGAAGTCAAATCGCATGGGAAACAGTTGAAAGAATTAACAACTGGGATCTGCTCTTATTGAGAAGTTGTTTCACTTCAAAGAAATTACTAACAAAGTGAAAAGGCAACCCACAAATTTGGAAAAAATCATGACAAATAAGTACTCAGAGAAAGGTCTGCCCTCTAGAATTTATAAAGATCTAAAAAACACTAGGTCCCCAAAATTTAAAACCCAATCCAGAAATGGGCATCCAAGATGAACACACGCTTCTCAGAGGATGAAATTAAAGAAGCAAATAAATATATGAAAAATTGCTCCACATAACTAGCCATTCATGAAATGCAAATTAAAACATCATTGAGATATCATCTCACCCCAGAAAGAATGGCTATCATAAAGATATCACCCAACAACAAATGTTGGAGAGGCTGTGGGGAAAAAGGAACCCTTCTCCACTGCTGGTGGGTATTTAGCCTGGTGCAACCATTATGGAAATCAGTGTGGAGGCTCCTTAGAAAAGTTGGACTCGAAATCCCATTTAAACCAGCTATTCCTCCACTGGGAATTTTCCCGGATTATCTGAAACCATCATATCATAGGGATATATGTGTGCCTATATTTACAGCTGCACAACTTGTGATAGCCAAATCTTGGAAACAACCAAGATGCCCATCACCTGAGGAATGGTTGAAAAAGATGTGGTATTTTTAAACAATGGAATATTACTCAGCTATAAAGAATGATAAACTCAAAGCCTTTATATTGAAGTGCATGCCACTTGAAGATATCCTCATAAGTGAAATAAACCACATGTGTGTAAATATCATATAGTTTCCCTAGTATAAGAACTCAAAAGAAGAAATACCAATAGAAAGGTATAATACAAGTAAAAGGAAAGCAGGATCTCGAGGCGTATCTAATCAAGAGAGAGAAAGGAGAAAAGGTAGGAAACATGACAATGTCAAGCCATACAGTTATATGTAAAAGATGAGCAAGGCAATGATCCTGAGGATCTCCGGAAGATTTTTGAATCTAGCAGTTAATTGGAAAGATTCTCACCCTGACTAACTATATATGCTGATACCTGTGAACTAAGCAACTGCACTAAAGATGGTAATTTGTAATAGGAGTTTCATGCTTGGAGTGCCCGTCATTCTGGTCTTCTGAATATGGGCTGCTTGTCATGACATGCCAGTTGCTGCTGTGCTGTCTCTCAGGTAGATGATTGTTAAAAAAGAAGGGGGTGGTGAATGAAGGCAACATAATCCCTGTTATGCCTAAGATGTTTGATATTCGGACAGATAGTGAGGTTAGGCTTAACAGCCTGGGTTGTATGTTAATAACAATAAGCTTGTCTTCTCGATGGTTAACAACCTAAATTTGCAGACCAAAATTAGAGAAAAAGGAGGGCCACAAGGAAAGCCAACATTTTGGCCCTAGCCTTCCAAGGTCAATTAAGACTCAGGACATATGAGAACTTGTACACTAACGTCATGTAACTTGGTATTGTCCCAAATTTTCTGATCAAGGAGATTATGTGGCAAAAGAGGAAAGTGGTCGATGATGTAGAGTGTGCCTAAGGAGAGTCACACAGAGAGAAAACATTCTCTCAGGCTTTCACAGAGAGCACATTGGCCAAGCAAAGGCAGTGACTCATCCACATGGCTAACACTGACAAAGGTTCTACAATCTGAGGTTCAGGATCTCAAGATAAATCCTGAGAGGATTTCACTGACCTTTTCAGACCCAAAAGGTACAACTCCTGTTGCATAGGTCCTGCTTTATCTTAGTCTTAAGCCTCCAGCAGAAAGGTATAAAAATGAAATATAAGAAGTAAAGCCATGCTGTTATGTTGAGCTGTAAGGGACTCAGGTCAACAATTTCTGACATTGCCAGTGAAGCGGAAGACCCAATACTATTATAGACTACTGAACTATTTTAGAATAGTTTGCTGAGTTTACACACCTATAATATATAAATGATGGAACTTAAGAAAAAACGGGGTACAGATGAATGTCCATTTTGTGTCTGTGTATTCAAGGTGGTTGGGATAGATATATAGTCACATTCTCTGAATGAATAGTGGGATTTGTTCTAATATTGTTTGTAAATAGGATATCATGTCCGCATCTTGTACAGCGATTAACCACTAGGAAGAATGTATGCAATGTGTTAATTATTGAAACTGTCCTTCAAGTTGTTTTGAAACTGTCTCATTGCTGTTTGTTTCTCAATAAAATTATGGAAAAAAATAGAAATTTAACAATGTTTGTTATATTGCATATTATTATTATTTTCAAAGTGGTTGTTCAGATTACCTGATATGAGCATGAAAAATTGATTTTAAAACTTATAAGATATTAAATAAGAGAGAGGAAATAATTAAGCCTTAAGTTCTCCTTTCAATAGACCAGCAAATTCAGCAGTACAGTTATCCAAGCTATGTTGTGTATATGTACATACATATTCCTTTTTCTCTTCCTCCTTGCTTTTCTCTCCTTTACCCCATCTCACTTGCTTCTTCCTTTTGAACAATTTCTTTCTCTTTCATGGTATCTATTGCACCTTTCAGATTTTATTTACTCTTTCATGTTCTTACACTAGCAAGACAGTACAATGTTTACACATGTGAGTCTGATTTATTTCGCTTATGAGTATGGTCTGTAGTTTCATTCATTTACCTACAAAGGCTTGAATTTATTTTTTATAGCTTGTTAATACTCCTTTGTATAAAAAGAACATCATTTTTATTCATTCCTCAGTCGATGGGCATCTGGGTTGTTTCCAAGGGTCAGTTTTGACAAAATGAGCTACTATAACCACGGGTGCACAGATATCGCTGTGATATGATGTTTTCTATTCTCTGCAAAAATATCCAGGAAAGAAATAGATGGGTTTATTGGTATCTCTACTCCTAGGGTTTTTTTTTTGTGGAATCTCCACATTGATTTCCATAGTGGTTATATCAGTATACACCCCTACCAACATGCTGACGGCTTCCTTTTTTCCTATAGTTTCTCCAGTATTTGTTACTGGTTGACTTCTTGATGTTAGCCATTCTTTCTGGGGTAAGATGGAATTTCAGTGTTGCTTTAACTTGCATTTCTCAAATGAACAATGATATTGAACATTTTTTATATATTTATTTGTCATTTGTATTTTATCTGACATGTGTGTATTCATCTCACATGCCTATTTTTGATTGGGTCTTTGCATTTTAGGTGCCTGATTTTTTATATGTTCTAAATAAAAATTCTTTGAGGGACAGTCAGCTAATTTTTTCCCAATGTATGGTTTTTCATTTTACTCTGTTGGTGATTTATTTTGATGTGTAGAAACTTTATAGAAAGGATGAGATTCCAGTTGTTGATTCTTTAAAGTATTTCCCATGCAGTTTGGTCTTTGCTCATGAGCTCTCAAATTTATAATATTGCCACCTAATCCATTTAATGTTTGTAAGACTTATAGAGATGTTTCTTCTTTATTCCTGCTTTTCCTTTGTGTGTTACTCTCAAGAAGTTTATTAATTATACTGTAACTTAAAACTATCAATTTTGGTGATACTGATCACCTCTGTTTTAGATTTTCATTGATTTTTGCATTTTATCTTTACTATTTTCTTCCTGTCATTTACTTTGTTTTGAATTTTGTCTTTATTCTAATCATTAAAAGTGAAAGATAATTGATGAAGACATTCTATTTTTATAACACAAACTTTTAATGATATAAATTTTACTAAGTATTTATCAAACTGCATCCTGAACATTTTCATGTTAACTATTTCACTGTCCCATTTTAAAAAATTCTAATTTATGATTTGACTTCCTCTATTACTGAAAAACCATGTAGGAATAGTCTTCTTCATAAAATTATCAAATATTTGGAGATTCACATATATCTTTACATTACTGAGTTCTAATTTTATTATATTATTATCCATGAGCATTATTGTTATTGTTTCAAGATTTTAGAATTTGTCAGGGTTTGTCCTATGACCCAAAATATAGTTACTCTTGTTAAGTATCCAAATGACACTTGAAAAGAATGTTTATTCTTCAGTTACCAGGTGGAGTGGTGTATAATAATAATTAAGTTTATTGGAAATGCTCATTATTTCTTGCTGATGTTCTAATGACTTGCTTAACTGATTATTGAGTGAAGAATGTTGAACTCTGCAACCATGATTGTGAATTTTTCTGTGTCTCTTCTAAACGCTATCATATTTTTGCTTTACAAGTTCTGAAGACTTATTGTAATATGCACACAATTTAAAGTTCGTAGCTTTTCTTGGAGAACTGGCCTTTTTACTATGTGGCACCCTGCTTATTTTTTGAAATGTTCCTTGTTCAAAAGTTGAATATCTCTGCTCTTAATATGGTCACCCCAGCTTTGTGTCCACTAGTGTTTATATTCTGTACCTTTTGTTAGATCAGTACTTTTAGTCTCATCTATGTTTTTGTCATTTCAAGTGAATATCTTATATATTGCATACAGTGCAGGATAGATAAGCACAGTGTTTTTTCTTGAATCACTGTACCTTTGGGAAATCTTAGAGTGATTAGATTATTTAAAGGGCTGAAAGAAGGCAGACTTGGGAAGAGAGAAACAAGCTCTGAAGTGATAAAAGAAATAGAGAACTCAGCCCATGTACAGAAGCAAGGCAGTATTTCCTAGTTGTGTCCTGAAGTGTTAAACAAGTGAGTGAGATAGACATGGAGTAAATGTCAAAGCAGAATCCTGCTGCCACTTGCCATATCAAAGTTCATATTGGAGCATAAGTCGGAAGGAGTTCAAGGCCAAATCTATTATAGCCACTGAGAAGAACTGAAGGAGCCTGGGACTTTGCCACACTGCAGTGCAGAACAAAGAGTTAGGTTTCTGAGAAAGGGAGTCAAGCTACTGAGGAAGTACAGCATTAAGCTAGCCCAGGTCCTTGACCTCAGAGAACTTACAGTCCCTTGGGGTGGGGGCAGGGGAGGGAGTGTGCAGCAATGATGACAAAACTTGCAAGAGAAATACTAAATCCAAGCTGACAAACATATAGGAGGTACAGATTTATTGATGAATCAGTATCAGGTAGATTTGGTTTAGGCAGAGATCAGAAAAAATCATTCTCCAGTAACCAAAGGTTGAGAAGCAAGCTGTAAAGGTAAGTGTCTCTTCAGAAGCTGAGAGAAGCATGGTCCAAGTAGAAGTGGCATAGCTATAATACCTAGTGTGACCAGTGTGCACAGGAAATAAGGGGAAAACTGTTCAAGATGGTGCTGATGAGATATGCAGGCACAATTCCACAGTGAGGCATCTGTATACTATGGAAGCATTCCCTAGAAAAGAGGTGTTAAACTGGGGGTGGGTATTCAATGTATGGAGGTTGGGAGTGAAGATGAGAATGATGGAAAATTTATGATGGGGTGTGTGTGATATGATCCAACTTAGAAATCACTTTGACTGCTCTGGGGGATGAATTGAAAGAGAAAATGTGGATTAGAGGTTATTTCAGATGTAGTGTTAAGAAATGTGAAAACTCAGACATGGAGATTGTGTGGAGAAATAGAGAGCAATAAGGTAAAAGGATATTTATAGATAAAGTCCACAAGTGATGGATTGGACATAGTGTAGAGAAAGATATGAAGCCCTCAACATTTGGTTCATGCAACCTTCTGGCTAGGAGGAAGCTATTGTGGTAATCATGAGCAAAATTCTAAATATATTGAACTTGAGGGCCCCTCAGACATCCAAAACTAATTGCCAAAAAATAAGCCAAAGTACAGAATTAAGGTCAGGAGGCCCAGCCCAGGCCCAGCGTGTGAGTGAGACATTCTGCCATGCTCTCAAGACTCCTCCAGACCCAGCCCAGGACAGGCGTGTGTGGGAGAGTTTCTGCTTCACTGTGCCTGCCAGACACAAGCAGACCCAGCCCAGGCCCAGCGTCTGAGTGAGACCTTCCAGTGTGCTCTTGGGACCCCTCCAGACCCAGCCCAGGCCCAGCATGTATTTGGGAGATCTTCTAATTCACCTGACACCTCTGGACCCAGCCTAGGCCCAGTGCATGAGTGAGACTTTCCACTGTGCTTGCATGACCCCACCAGATGCCTCCAGAACCAGCTCAGGCCTGGCATCTGACTGAGGCCTTCTGCCTTGCTCTTGGGACCACTTCAGAACCAGCCCAGGCCCAGCTTATAGATCTGGTGTGAGACTCTACAGCTGAAGTTCCTTCAGAGAGGCTAGGGGCCACAACCACCCAGCTAATCCAGAAACAGAACATCTTGCCAGAGGGGGACAGTGGGTTCACTTCCAAGGGCTGCAGCAGGAAGAAGCTGAGCACAGCAGCACGACAAAAGCCAGGCACATCAGAATAAGCTCAAATTTTGTAGATCCACACCCGGTAAGCTGAGACACTTTGCTAGGCCAGATCTATGAGAGCATCCTCCCCCTTTCTCTCTTGACTGAGAGAGCAGGCAAAAGGTAACAGGGGGTAAACTAATTGGCCTGGAAGACCCCAGGTACATCAAGAGGAGGTGATCAGACAGAACTTAGGGGAAGTAATTTAAATACAAATTCCCAATTTAATATCTGGTTAGCTATGCAGACATAATGCTTGTTCTTACTGTCTAAAATACAAATCTTTATTTACAAAAGTTGATCAACTGCTAAATATCACTATCCATTATTAGTGTTCCTAATTGTAGTTCTGTAAATACAAAACTATACCTACCTTAACCATACAATCTCTTGGGTAACTATTTGAGTAGATGCTAAGAATATAAGTGCACCAAAGCTCTACACCAAAGGTCAGAGGACAATGCTATACAAAATGACCAAAAAAGGAGCAAAATGTATTCTCAAGCCCTGAGCCAATCCAGAAAAAATGCAAGAGACGCTAGCACAGAAGAAACTGGGAATCACACAGCTTAATTCTCTGAATTAATAGCGTCTAAAGTAAAGAAACAACTGCAGAAATGTATAGAGGAAATCAGACCAGAAATAATCTCTGAAATAAAAAAAGAAATCTCTGAATTAATAGTATTGGCAGTAAAGAAAGAACTGAAGATACATTGAAGAAATCAGATAAGAAATAATCTCAAGAAAAAAGAAAGGATAACTATAATGAAAGAATAAATGCTTCAAAAGAAGACACTGATAAAAAATAGAGAATGGAAAAATGATTGCAGCCTTGAATGAGAAATATAGGAAAGAAATAGATCACATGAAGCAGAGTCAAAGAGATATATAGGAACATAAATTCTCAATCACAAGCTTGCAAAACCATTTGAGTGAAAGTGAAGATAGAGTTTCAGATCGTGAGGACAACATTACTGCTAGTGAAAAGCTAAGAAATGATCTCTGAAAAAAAACTAGGATGGAGGAAAAAATAATTCAACATTGGCAAGACAGTGCAAAAAAGAATAATTTGAAACTAATAGGTTTCAGTGAGAAAGAGTCAATACAAATGATGTCAAAAGGATATGGGCAAAAGTAATAGAAGAGAACATCCCAAATATGGGGAAACAATCTGGTATTCAGATAACTGAAGCACACAGAACTCCAAATAACATCAACCCAATTAAAAACACACCCAGATACATAATAGTCAGGAGTCCAGAAATCCAGCATAAGAACAATATACTAAAAGCCACTAGAGATAAGATACAGATCACATTTAAAGGAAAACCCATCAGAATAATGGCAGACTTCTCCTAAAAAACCATGAAGTCAAGAAGAGCATGGAGCAAAATACTTCAAGGCCTCAGAATACTACCCTGCAAAAATTCCAGCGCAGAATACTATACCCTGCAAAACTCTCTTTCAAGTTTGATGGACAAGTGAAATACCTCTGTGACAAAGAACAACTAAAGAATTTCATGATGACAAAGCCAACCCTACACAGACTACTAAAAGATATTCTAGAGAGGGACCAAAATGACAAGAACTCCACAAATGAGAAAGGAAAGAACCCACCAAATAGGGTAAACAATTGAAAACAGTAGAAAAGGGGATAAAAACAGCAGGTAAACAACATGTCAACTATAAGTCAATACATCTCAACTATAACTATCAATGTAAATTAATCCAATTCAACAATTAAAAGAAATAGACTGGCACAGTTGATCAAGATGCAAAATTCAACAATATTCTGTATAAAGAAACTCACTTAACTCATAAAGAAATTCATAGGCTGAAACTCAAAGGATGGAAAGCAATACTACCTTCCCCAGCACCTCAGAAAAAAGCAGGGGTGGTAGTCCTGTTTGCAGACAGTCTGAACTTCAAAGCAAGAATGATGAAACAAAATAAAGAAGGACACTACATAATGATTAGGGGAAAAATTCAAGAGGAAGAGGTAACACTCATAAATATCTATGTACCAAAGATGGGAGGATCCAATTATATAAGACAAATCTTAATAGATATGAAAAATCTAATATCCAATACAACAATATTAACAGTAAACCTTAACACCCCCTTATCTCAAAAAGATAGGTCAAGAAGGCAAAATATTAGCAAATAAGTAGCAGAACTGAACCAGAGCTTGGAACAAATGGACTTCGTGGACATATACATAGTGTTCCACCCAAACACAGCTGAATATACATTTTATTTCAAGTGCACAGAGGTCATTTTCTAAAACAGACCACATACTAGTCCATAGGTCATGTTTAAGTATATGCAAGAAAACAGAAATTATCCCATGCATATTATCTGACTACAGTGCAATGAAACTGGAAATAAATGACAAAAGAATCCACAAAAAACCCACTAAAACAAGGAAATTAAACAATACCCTCCTCAGCAACCAATGCGTTACAGATGAAATTGAACAAGAAATTTAACAGTATCTACAACTCAATGAAAATTAAAGTCCACCTTATTAGAATTTATGAAATGCATTGAAAGCAGTTTTTAGAAATTTGTAGCTGTGAACTTACACATTAGGAAAACAGAATGGGAACAAATAAATACCCTCATGGTGCACCTCCAATGTCTAGAAAAGGAAGAGCACACCAAACTCAATGCCCAAAGATGGGAGGAAATGGTAAAGATTAGAGCAGAAATTAATTCAATCAAGGTGAAATAAACAGTTCAAAGAATTAACAAATCAAAAAGCTGGTTCTTTAAAAGATTAAATAAAATTGACAAGCCCTGAGCAAACCACATCAAAAATAGGAAAGAAAAAACTCAAACAATAAGGAATGAAAATTATCAATAGCTACTTTGAGAATCTTTACTCTCACAAAATTGAAGACAGAAGAAATGGACAGATTCCTACAAAGATACAAATTACCAAAACTAAATGAAGAAGATTTAAGAACTCTCAATAACCTAATAACAGCCAATGAAATACAAAAAGTAATTTTAAAAAACTACCAAAAATCAACAACAACAACAACAACAACAAAAACTACTGACAAAGAAAAGTCCAGGTCCGGATGGATTCACAGCTGAATTCTACAAGAAATTTACGGAAGATGTAGTCCCTATACTCCTCAAACTCTTCCATGAAATTGAAAAGGAAGCAATCCTCCCAAAATCATTCCTGGACGCAAGTATTACACTGATACCAAAACCAGGGAAAGATGCAACTATAAAAGAGAGTGACTGGTCAATCTCCCTCATGAACATTGATGCAAAAATCCTCAATAAAATCCTAGAAAATGGAATACAGCAAATCATTAAGAAGATTATACACCATGACCAAGTAAGATTCATCTCAGGGATGCAAGGATGATTCAACATATGCAACTCTATAAATGCAATACACTATATCAATAGAGCCAAAAGAACAAACCCCATGATCATCTCAATTGATGCAAAAAAAGGCTTTTGACAAAATCCAACACTCATTCATGTTCAAAGTCATACAGAAAATTGGAATAGATGGCCTCTACTTCAATCTGAGAAAAGCCATCTATGATAATCCAATGGCTAACATAATTCTAAATGGAGAAAAACTGAAATCATTTACTCTCAGATCTGGTACAAGACAAAGATGTGCTCTATCACCCCTCCTATTCAATATAGTTCTGGAATCATTAGCTAGAGCCATTAGACAAGAGAGAGAAATAAAAGGAATAAGAATAGGTAAAGAAGAAGTTAAACTATCTTTATTTGCAGATGACATGATACTCTAACTGAAGTAGAGTATCCACAAAGCTCCACCAAGATGCTGCTAGAATTAAAATGTAAAGTCAATACCATATGAGGATTAAAAAGTCAATAATCAAAAGTCTATCGCATTCCTCTGCAGATAAAAAACATATTGAGAGGGAAATTAGAGAAACAATAGCTCTTACAACAGCACCCAGAAAAATGAAATATTTAGGAATTAATTCAACTAAAGAAGTAAAAGATCTATTTAATGAAAATTACACTACTCTGAAAAAAGAGATCCTAGAGGACTTCAGAAAATGGAAAGATATTCCCTGCTCTTTGATAGGAAGAACCAACATTGTGAAGATGGCCAGACTTCCAAAATTGCTG
>NW_004524645.1:747565-750232 GCF_000260255.1 Octodon degus
ATAAATAAATAAATAAATAAATAAATAAATAAATGTGGGCTTAATTTGTGACGGAATTACTATAGAATTTTTGTTCCATTTTATGAGGCTATAGAATAAAACTTATACCACATTTATGCAATTTAATGGAGAACTTGTAATATTTTGTTTTATCTGAAATGTTTTCTGTTTTTGACGGAATTCAGTTGTAAAACCAGTATCAGCCAATGCTGTGCAGGTGGAGATTGTTAATTACTTTCCCACTATTTATAATGTTCTACCATTTCAGGTTTTCTACTCTTGCTTATGCAAATTTGGTAATTCATGTTTTACTAGGAAATTATCATCTTGGCTTTAATCTTTGTGTCACTCAGTGAAAGTGTCCTCTTTATAATAAATCTTCCAACTCTATCAAGGTTAAATGTTACTTCTGACAAAATTGCAGAATGTTTTGCTTAGAGTAACTTATTTATCTTTTTTTTTTGAAAAAGAATAATTAATTGTCTATGGCCATACCACCCTGAACACTCCTGATCTCATCTGAAACTCAGTATAGTTGAAATGCACTTTATATTCAATAATACTCATCTTTTTTGCCACATGGTTAAATTATTGACACATGCCTATGGCTAGGTACCACCATACAGTGATATAGAACAGTTCTATCACACTGAGAAGTTCTTATAAGCCTTCTCTTCATTGAAGCTCTAGGAAAACAGTGACTCACTGTGTTATCTCCCTTTTCTCTTTTCCAGAATAACATATGAACACAATCAGAGAAGATAGAGTTCAGTTAGCATAAGGTGTCAGAGTTCAGATACATATAAATGATACATTCTTTTTCATTACCAAGTGATAGTTCATTGTATAGCTCTTAAAAATTTTGTCTATCTATTGGCCCAGGGGACTTTTTTGATGTTTCCATCCTGTGTGTGTGATTATTAATAAATTGGCAATAACCATTTGCCTATAGGTTGTTGAGTGAACATTGTTTCATTGTTCTTGTGTAGTTGTTGGATTAATGATGCATGCAGCTTATGTTTCTTCTCAGAAGGCTTTTATGATATCTACTTCTTATTGAAGTTTTTAGTTTTTATCACTCTATAAATTTGTCCATTTCACCAAAGTTGTCCCATTTTTTTATTTATTTCTATTTTTACAGTGAATAAAAGACAGTAAAAATATTAAAAACAATACAGAATTTCACTAATCAAGATAACAGGAATTCACTGGGAATATAGCTCAGTGGTGTGTAAGTGCCTCCTTGGCAAGCATAAAATCAAGAGTTCAATCCCTGGTATTAAAAAAAAAGGTAGTCAAAATAATAGGAATGAATTTCTGCCACATTCCGGGAACGCCCAGACCCAGTCCTAGCCCAGGCCCGGTGAGTATGTGGGAGAGTTTCCAGCTACCCTGCACCTGCGGGACCTACTGGTTCCAGCCCAGGCGCAGCATGGGGGAAACCCTCTTCCACCCCCTTGGGACGCCCCCCACCACTCCACAGTACCTCCTCTACCCTGCCTGCCCATTAGGAATTTCTGGGAACCCCCAGATCCAGTCCTAGTCCAGGCCCACTGAGAGTGTGGGAGAGCTTTCAGTTACCCTGTGCTGGCATGACCTACTGGTCCCAGCCCAGGCATAGTGTGGGTGACACACTCTTTCACCCTCTTGGGACGCCCCACATCACTCTGTAGTACCCCACCCACCCACAGAGAAGGAATATCTGTCACATTCTGGGAACCCCCAGATCCAGTCCTAGTCCAGGCCCAGTGAGTGTGTGGGAGAGTTGCCTCTCCCGCCTACTCCACCTTGTCCTCTCCAGATTCAGCTCAGGCCTGGCATACAGGCCTGCGGTGAAACACTTCAGCTGCAATCCCTGCAGAGTATGGGACAGAACCACCTACCTAGTCCAGGAGCAGAACATCTTCCAGAGGGGCACAACAGGTTCACCCCCAAGGGCAGCAACAAGAAGGAACTGAGCACAACAGCTACACCCAAGCTAGGCACAGCTGGATAAATCCAAACTTTGTAAATCTATAACTGAACTTCAGGAGATGCTAAGGCTATAATTGCAACAAAGATCTACAACAAAGGTCAGAAGACAGTGCTACACAAAATGACAATGAGAAGGAGCAAAATGCAATCTCAGAACCCAGACCCACCCATAACAAGTGCAGAGGACACTAACACAGAACAGATAGGGAATCACACAGCTGATAGCAATGAATCAACAGCTGCTGAAATAAACATATCAGCTGCAGAAAGGTATAGAGGAAGTCAAATTGGAAATGAAAAAAGAAATCCCTGAATTAATAGCATCTGCAGTAAAGAATCAAATGCAGAAACATAAGGAGGAAACCCAATGCCCACCCAGAACAAGTGCAGAGGACACAAGCTCAGCTCAAATGTATGAAATAATAGTGTTGATAGTAAATAAGGAACAGCAGAAACTCATAGTGGAACTCAGAGCGCAATTCTTTTCTACTAGCTCAGCTCAAATGTATGAATTAATAGAGTCCATAGTAAATAAACAACAGCAGAAAGTTATAGAGGAATCAGCAGAATTCTTTTATGAAATAATAAAAGAATTCTCAGAACTCATAGCATCTGAAGTAAAGAAGCAACTACAGAAACATAGGGAGGAAACCCAATCTGAAAAGAACCCTGCAGTAAAAGAATTTATAACTG
>NW_004524645.1:752859-766755 GCF_000260255.1 Octodon degus
AAAAAAAAAAAAAAAAACAACCCAAAAAACCCACCAGACCTGAGGATCAATGGAATAGATTAGAAGATGCAGAAGCAACTACAACCACACTCAGCCACCTTATCTTCAACAAAGGGGTCAAACATGCTTATTGGAAGAAAGCAGCCTCTTTAACAAATGGTTCTGGGAAAAGTGGCTCTCTACCACCATGCACTAAACTAAAATCAAAATGGATTAACGATAAAACATTAAAACAGAAACGCTAAATCTCTTGGATGAGAGAGTAGGAGGAACTCTTGAAGATGTATGTGTACATAAAGAGTACATGAATAAAAATCAAATCGCCTGGGAAACACTTGAAAGAATTAACAACTGGGATCTCATCTTATTGAGCAGTTTCTTTCATTCCAAAAGTAATTACCAACAGAGTGAAAAGATAACCAGAAATTGGGAAAAATATTAACTAATAAGCACTCAGACAAAGGTCTGTTCTCTAGAATTTATAAAGAACTAAAAAACATTAGGGCTCCAAAATTTAAAGACCCAATCCAGAAATGGACATCTGAGATGAATAAACACTTTTCAGAAGAAGAAATTCTAGAAGCTAATAAATACTTTAAAAAATGCTTCACATCAGTAGCCACCCATGAAATGCAAATGAAAACAACACTAAGATACTATCTCACCCCAGAAAGAATGGGTGTCATAGAGAAATCAACCAGAACAAATGTTGGAGAGGTTGTGGGGAGAAAGGAACCCTTTTCCACTGCTGGTGCGAATGTAGACTTGCACAACCATTTTGTAAATCATTGTGGAGACTCCTAAAAAGACTAAGACTTGAAATCCCATTGAAGCCAACTATTCTCCTGGGAATTTTCTGAAAAGAACTGAAAACAACATAGCATAGTGATACATGAGCACCTATGTTTATAGCAGCACAATTGGTGATAGCCAAATCTTGTAAATAAGCAAAATGCCAGTCACCTGAGCAATGGATGAAAAAAACGTGGTGTTTTTATACAATAGAATATTACTCAACTATAAAGAATGATAAACTCAAAACCTTCATATATAAGTGGATGCAACTTAAAGATATACTCATAAGTGAATTAAACCAGACCCACATGTGTAAATATCATGTAGTGACCCTACTGTAAAAACTCAAATGAAGAAATAAAAATTGAAAGAAATAACATAACTAAATGAAAAGCAAGAACTTAGGGATTAAACAATGAAGAGAGGATAAGGAGAAAAGCTAGGAAACATGGCAGGGGCAAAAGCATACATTTATATACTGAAGATGGTTAAGGCAATGGTCCTGAGAATCTGCAGCATGCTTTTGAAATTAGCAGGTAATTGGTAGGATTCTCACCCTGACTAACTATATATGATGATACCTGTGAAGTAAGCTACTGCACTGAGGATAGCAATGCATAATTCTAGGGTCATGCTTGGAATGCCTGTGTACTGCTTCTAATGTCATATCAATTACTGCTATACTCTCTCTCAAGTAAATGTTTGTGTTAAAAAAAGGTGATGAAAGAAACCAAGAGACAAGAAAAAATGTAATAGTGATAGAGGGAGAAAAACTGATCTCGGGTGGGTGACCTCCAAGTAATACAGGGGACCTCCAAATGACATAGGGGAAAAATGATCTCCCAACCTGACCTGCATGAGTTCATGTTCTCTAAAACTGAAGAATGAATTTTAGGAACAAATGGAGGTTATGAGCAGGATATATTTATTGAGGGAAAGAAAGCTCCTGTCTGAGAGAGCGACAGGAGAGGGGCCTGAGTGGGTAGTCCCCAGGAAATTGTCTCTTCCGGGGACTTTTATAGAGTAAAATAATGCAGTGAGGTGGGTCTAAGGTGGTGAAGAACATGGGAATTCACTTAAGTGGTTGTGGGGTGGGACAAAACTATGGTCACCAAATGGGATTACAAGCACTATTGCTCAGGTAAAATTCATTAAGTTCAGGAACAAATGGGGAAGTGAGTCACGTAGCAAGCAGGCATGAATGTAAAACAGGACTTTATCTGGTAGCCATCCCATAGTAGGATGGATTAATGATTCATCTGGCTCCCTCAGGGTGATGATCAATTTCAGATGCCAATCTTTAGGGAGGTCAGTATTTGCTTAATCTTTGGTCTTTAGGTCTGGCCCATGGCGGGAATATCCATCGCTCCCAGAGTTGCAAAATATCTTGTCTTCTGTGGTGTCTCCTTTGAGAGCCTGGCTGTCTGACTGCCTATAATATTTCTATTTAACTCAGCTGCCTGCAACAATAGGACTGGCCTGCTACAATTTTGTATATGGATAGATTTCTAAATTTCTGTGTAAAAATGTGTAATTGTTTATTTAATTATTATTATTTTTTAAATTTTCTGCTTTTTCACATTTGATAGGGATTTAGAGTTTAGCATATTAATGAGTGTTCAAAAATACCTGTTCCATGTTATGTCTAAGGCATTTGTTATTCAGACACATAGTGATGTTAAGCTCAACTGCCTATGTTGTAGAGTAATAATATCATTAAACCTCTCTTCTGGAGGGTTAACAACTGAAGTTTGCAGACCAAAACATTAGAGAAAAAGAAGGGCTACAAGGACAGCCAACATTTTGGCCCTAGCCCTTCAAGGTTAGTGAGGACTCAGGACATAAGAAAACCTGTACTGTAACATCCTATAGCTCAGTGGTGTCCCAAGTTTTCTGTTCAACGAGATTATGGGGCCACAGACTAAAGTGATCGACAATGTAGAGTGTGCCTAAGGAGAGTCACCTAGAGAAAAAACATTCTTTCTGGCTTTCACAGAGAGCAAAATGGTCAAGCAATGGCTGTGACTCTTCTAGATGGCTGGCACTGACAAGAGATCTCCAAACTGCTGTACATGGTTTCAGGGTAAATCCTGAGGGGATTTGACTGACCTTGTCAGATACAAAAGTTACATTTCTTGTTATATAAGTCTTGCTTCATCTTGGTCTTAACCATCCAGCAGAAATGTATAAAAATGAGGTATAAAAAGTAGATCCATATTAATATGCTGAGTTGTACAAGGCTCAAGTCAACAATTTCTGATATTGCCAGTCTTGTGGATAACCCACTACTATTATGGACTACTGGACTATATTGGATTATTTTGCTGAGTTCACACCTACAATATTTGAATAACAATGGAATTCCCTTCTCTGAGAAAACTAAACAAAAAAGGGTGATATAAATGAAGGACCAGTTTGTAGTGAAAAAAATATATATCTGCATATACAAATTAGTTAGGTTAGATATACAGCTACCTTCTCTTAGAACAAGAAATATTTGTACCAATAGTGTTTAGAGAAGATATCATGTCTGCATCTTGTACTATGAATAACTACTACACAGACAACAATATGCAATGCTTTAATTATTGTAACTGTCCTACTAACCTGTTTTGAAACTGTCTCATTGCTATTTTTCTCAATAAAATTAATTTAAATATATAATTAAGCTCAGTGGAGAAATTAGACATAGAGCTTTGAATTTAGGAGCGTTCTGTGCAAGCTTATTACTGAAGTGATGACGTGGATGGTGATGTTTAAGGAAGAATTAAAAAATAACTGAGTTGTTCAATGTCTCAAAAGGTGGCTGCATGTCTAGCAGAAGTCATTCAAATATCTAAGGATGTTTGGATCTTACTGATGTGGGCACTATTTTTAGTGTCAGTGAGCACTGTTTCGTGAAACAAAGCACTGAACTCCCATTGAAACATGGGAAGTTACAACAGAGGGTGCAAAAATCCAAACTAGCTGGTGTGAACAGCCCTTTGAGATGCTGAGCAGAGCGTAGGATGTGTGAGAGGGCAGAAGTTTGAGGGAGAATAAGATTAATGGGGGGGAAGATCAGCATTATTATTTGAAAGGCTTTAGTGAAATTGAACAGCTTTTAATGACTGTAATCAAAATTCAGCTTTGAGAATAAGTAGACTGTATAAGAGAACCAATGTTCATTAAGTCATTTTCCTGTGCCACTCCTTAATTAGTAATTGGTTTTTGGCCATGACATATTTAGGCATTAATTGTGATGGTTGCTATTAAATCATGCCTTAATAATTCTCTTAGGACATGGTTGAAAAGAACTTAAAGAGAGACCTTAATTCCTTTCATAAGTTGCCTGTACTGAGCTTGAATAGCTACAAGCTGAAGCACCCCATAACTCTCCACAAATTTTGTTGTTTGACAGAATTGATATATTTCAGTGTTGGAAAGGACTTTAAGAGCTACAAGGTTTTTTAAAACTCAATTTGATTTTACATTCTTAAATGTTCATCCTATAGTGAAAAAGATACTCAAGAGAAAGGGATTTTGCTAGTTCTACATGTCTCCCTTTTGGTCCTCCTAGTATAATCACAAGCAACCACCTTCTTCAGCATATTTTTTGTATATTTTAAAATGGTGAGATGTGGGCCACGCTATGCAGTATATGACATACCCTTCAAGCTAGCTTTAATAGCTGTGACTGTTCAGTTTCAAAACTTCAAATTAAATGTACTTTAACATGCTTATCAAAAAGTATATATTTTATGTAACTGTCACTTGTGAGAGGGGCTGATTTGAGTTAAAGTTATGGAAGAAATAAAGTTAATCTTAAGAGCCTGGCATTCTCCACCCTAGTCTATTGAGTGAACAGATCTAATACCCACTGAGTGGTCCTAAGTTAAGCACTCCATAACTCTCCACAAGTTCTGCGGTTTGACAGAACCGACATAGTTCAATGTTGGAAAGGGCTCTTAGAGCTCAATGAGGCATGAAAGGACACAAGTGAGTCACTGTGAACAAGGAGTTTTCTAAATATCACTGTTCTAATTCAATGTCTACCTTAGCAGGGTCAGTAAAATATAGCCCAGAAGCCAAGACCAGCCTAATGCCTGTTCTTATAAATAAAGTTTTATTGAAACACAACCACAACTATTTACATATTCTGTATGGCTTGTTTCTCTCTATATCCACACAGGAGTAGTTGCCACGGAGAGAATATAGCCTGCAAATTCAATTCACCACCTGCCCTCTTAAAATGTCCCCTTCCCAGCTGCTAATCTTAGATGCCCTTCAGACTCATTTCCTTCAAGAAAAAAGTAGAGGTTGATGGATCATACTCCCAACCTCATCCCTGATCTTTTAGGATGGGGTCCAGGAATCAACAGGATAGAAAGGCAATTCTATGCAAAGTCAGGTGGAAGATTACCTTGGATTACATCGCACTTCCTCTAAGCCATGTTGCCTTGCAAACACATTTAAAACTGTAATTGCATTTTATGTAGGACGTGGGTTGGGAAAAAGCTCTAAGGAGTACCTCACAAACTATCCCTAGTATCAGAATCTCTTTCAGTTGCTTATTAGCAGTTAAGATCCTTTGGTCCTACACACAGAGCTTTAGGCCAGCTGGCCTGGATCTGAACAGGCTGGCTGCAGTCCTGATTCTGCACGCTTGTGGAAAACACATAGAACCATCCTAGACCAAAAGGGTTCACACCTCTAAACCCCAAGTGTCAGGCTCTATGGATTGTGGGGTGGGCTTGGATCTGGAGTCATTGAGTAGCTGCTGAGATCATCCTGGAACGAGCTGAAAGCCCACTACTTCTGCCATGTTTGTTAGCCATTACTCACCTTCCTTCATCCCACTATAACTTGACATCAGTGACCTTTGCTCTAGGCTTCCACTCTTTGTTTTCCTATCACGTATTTAAAAATTTCTTGTGGAATATTTTTCATCTTCCAAAATAACTGTAGTGTGAGAGGGGTGATAGTCGATATCAGACAGCTTCAGATGTTACAGAAATGAACTGTGTATAACAAAATAGTATGGAAAATGAGCAGAACCTGAAGACGTGATTGTGAAAACTTTAAATATGAAAACAGGATGAAAAAGCTACAGACATAGGTAGGCACTTAGTTTGGTGTCACAAAAAGGATTTTATTTTGAAACAGGAAGCAACAGCAATCAAGACAATAGTTTGGACTGAGGGTCTCACAGTGTGACTCCAGTATCAGGGGTTGAATTTATCTAGGCGCAAGGAGGCATAAAGAAAGCCAGCTTCTCACTTCCAAACTAAGCTCATCCAGCTCATGATACCTCTCAGTGACTCTCCTGTGCACAGGTCTGGCTTACTCCACAGATTTTAGATTTTCATAAGTGTTTTATAAATATTCTTGCAAATGAAGGAGCCACTACAGTGAAGATTTTCATGAGTCCTGCTTTTTATTTCTTGCCTTTTGCTTTATTGGGCACAGAATCATTCACTAAAAGAGTAAAAGGCATTTATGAGAATTTTACATTTACAAAAATCCAACAACCAAGAGTGTTTGAATATATACCCTACAATTAGGGCCAGATAACTCTCTGTAGTGGGGGACTGCACTATGAGCTATGGGGTGTGTAACACCATCCCAGACTTCTGCCCACTAGATACCAGTATCACTATATCCCCAGATTTTGACAACCAAAATTGATTCCAGACATTGCCAAATATCTCCTTGGGGGCAAACTCAAGCCCTGGATGAGAAGCACTGTTTTCAAGAAATTCCTCTTGCTATCACCATTGTCTTTGTATGCTTTTTAATGTTTTATCAAGGAAGACAAACTGTCAGTTTCCAACACCAAATACACATGAACGTGAGCATACAGAATGAGTCTCTGCAGGCATTGCCCATGTGCCTGGAGCTGGGGTGGAATTCCATGCTGAATGAAGGGCACTAGTCCAGTTCCTAAAGAAGCTTAAGGTCAGCATGTCAGTACCATAATAAGCCCGTCCATACTCAAGCCGCTTCTTCCTCTCCAGCGGAAAACTTCATCAGTGTTTGCAGTCAGTAATTGAAGTCATTTTCACTTAAAGCTGGAAAGACAGTGTTCAGCTAGGCCCACCCTCATCTTAATCCACCTTTAAATTCCTACTTGAATGATATGGCCAGCAACTTTCAACTTCGGATCCAGGTTTATGTATTTCTATCCACTAGGAAAAGAGGTACCATGTTTCTGAGTTCCGTTAGGAGGACTGGCTGCAAAACTCTCAGGGCCCACTATGAGTGAAAATGCAGGACTCTTGTTGGAAAGTTGTTAAGAATTTCATGACAGTGAGAGGAGAGCATCAAATCAAGCTCAGGGCCCTTCAGAGCCCAGGGCTCTAGCCAGTGAGCTACTCACACAGCCATGATGCTGGCCCTTGCAATCTTGGTTGACATTCCATCAATTTTGTTCTGCTAATTTATTTGGCACTGCCATCTCTTTTGTCCCTTTAGCAAAATGCTTCCTGTGAAGACCTTGAAAAATAAAACATTGTGACCCTAATCCATTTAAAGAGAATGCATAATTATACTGCAGCACATGTTTACAACATATATTTTTTAGACTTTAAAAAAATCCACATGGGAATATTTTCTACATCATTACAGTTATTAAAGTAAACACTGCGGCCTTTCACCACATACACATCTTCCTCTAAATAAGACAACCTGGAAATAGTAACTGCTACATCCACATTTTAAGTTAGCCAAGAGTGAGTCTTCCACAACAAAATTATAACATAATCTGTCTTGTCCTTATAAAAATAGCCAAACATACCCTACACAGCTTGCACTGAAAACTTGAGTAGTAACATCTTGATATTAAAAAACATAATATTCATGGAAATAGTGTCCTTCTAGTAAAATGCTTTATGTTAGCATCATAAGGCAAACTGTAGCATTTATTGGTACCTGGAGACTGATTTTAAAAACTCAGAAACTGAGCTTTAGACCCTTTTATTTAGAACCTGTAAGTGTACAAAGTGCATTAAAATATCCATTATCCAGTTACCCAAAGTGTATGTAAAAATTACTGAGGCAACCCTTTTGGTTTATTCAGAGAAGGCAAACACACACAGCTTTCATATTGTAAAAAAAAAATCACATTAAGTTGCCAGAGAATGATTAGTATTTTTCTCCATTGAGATGTTCATTTTTAGATGCGATACTATCTTAAGTAGTTATCAAAATATTTCTCTGGGTATAAATAATATAGGAAATATATAGAATCTATCCATTAAGAAAAAGGAGAGCATTTCATAAGGAAGAGACAGAAAGACCCAGGAGACCAGCATGGTCTTTCTTGGAGTCCAGACTGGCAATCATATCAGCTTTGGCCATGTGATGCTGAAGCAATGGGCCTATTGATTTATTTCAGGGAAAGAACTGATTGATCTGGCTTAAAAATTATGAAAAACAGGTCTATATCTAACCAACTGTTTAGTCAATGCCTGCCTGAGTAGCCCAGATAAATACTTTAGCAATTGAAATCATTTATAGAAGTCACACACGTGGTCAAGACAGAACCAATGCCTAAGTCCCAGTCCAAGGACCACTGGAAAAAGTCTTAGTTTAGGGACCATTACAATTTGATGAATCAGCATGTAAAGAATTTCATCTGACATTTCTTTGATTAGCAAGTTCTATTAGCAGGTTCCTGTGTGAAAATAGTGAGTTTGAATTTTTTTCGTATTACAAGTCTATGGTCAACTATACTATAGAGGGACTTCTACGATTTTCCAGGTATGTTTAATAAACACATGTTTATCATAACTTATCATAATGATTTTCCAGGCATGTATACTAGTGAGCAGTACTTGATGCAATGTCCCTTGTCATTGCTAACTCATAAATATTAAGTGATTTTCGGTGATTTATATTTAAATGTGGTAGTGCTGATTGGGGCCATGTGCTGATGTCTCAGAGAGCAAAATCAACCCGAAGTGGTGTGTCTTTTATCACAGTACATGTTTATTTCCTTAGCCCCAGAGATAAAAGAAAACTTGACATGGGGAGGGGGGAATAGGTCAACTATTAAATGTAGTGAAAAAAGTTCATCACTCTAAGAAAACTATTAGGAGGAAGAATGAAGTAGTCTTATGCCATGAAGCAAAATCCTACTTCTGATAAAACACAAATCAGCCTGAAGTTTAATTAATCTGTAGGATTCAAAGTGACTATTTTTAATTGTGATCTAATTCATAATGTTAGCCCAGAGTTTTTAGCCCTGCAAGAAGTGGGGAAACATGGGCAAAGGTCCCAGAACCTTTCTTTCCAACATTATCCTATCAGCTACCAGAAGGTAAAGATCCATAGTCAGCAACTTCCATCCTCTCTCACTTGCTCTCCATTCTAGTTGATCCAGTACATGTTTTTTTAACATTATAGTTAAAACATTTTGAGGTAAACCAGAGCAAGAAATTCTGTTTATTTCCTTACTAAGTTCAAAATTATTTTTATCTTTAAACAGCTGCATATTCTGTTATGCACTGTCAGAGTGATAGGACCTAAAATGGGCTCAGTATGTACTATGTGAGGAGGTGATTAAACATACAAATCAACAAAAGGTGTTTGTGTGTTGTTGTTTTTGCAGCCCCATAGACTGTGATGAAGCAAAACTTGTAAGAGCTGCTTAATGTGCAAAACCAATTCCTAACAGTTGTGATCGATTACGATTCTTTTTATAAATAATCTATAGATTTTCCTCTAAATATAAAAAAAATTAAAGAAATTATTAAAGCCTGCCCTTAGTATAAAACAGTAAAAGAAATCTATTTTGAGCCCTGTTTTATCTGATTTCTGTACACTTTCTGAGGAGATTTAATCACACTCTTGAAGCCTGTATTTCTTCATTGCCTAAATAGCGGCCTCAAACTTTGCTGTTCCTCAGAAAGCAGTTCTGGCGGCCAGATGCTCAGGGCAGCTGCTCTGTGCAGTCCAAGTGGTCTGGGATAGGAAGGCCAGTTATAATCGTCAAACACTTGTTCCACACGGTGAAGGTGGGGCACACAGGCTGCGCAAATGCTACATCAAAGGTGTAGAGGTGGATGGAGTTCAAAGCATCATAGAAGGCAATGGAGCCATTATCGTAGTCCAGCAGAATGCCAACACGCCGGAGATGTGGGGCGGGCTCGATGGGGATTTCCTTGCTGTTGTGTCTCACCACCCAGTTATTGTTGCAGCGGCAGAGGGCCCAGGAGGCAGAGTTCTTCCCAATCCATTCGTGCTTTGGGGCCGATTTATAGGCAAGGCCAATGGCATACCTGGAGAGACACAACAGTGACACTGAAAACAAAGAGCTGCAGTGCACCTGTGTGTGAATCCATTCTGTAGTCCTCAGGGGTCATAAACCGTGATCACCTGTTGTTCCTGCTCCTTCTCTTTAAGTGAAAACTTGGCAAAACCCCAACACCTGTGCTTATCTTCTTCCCTCCTAAACACAGAATGGTGGGTGGGACCCGGTGTATTTGAACTTCATGTTTTGTTGTTTTATTTTATCTCTCATAAATTACTGCACATTCAATTCTGACCATTGGTACTTTCTGCAATGACTGAAGTGTTCTGCTCTGTTTCGCATGGTAGCCATGTGTCACATGGGCTATTGGGCGCTTGAACTGTGGCTGCTAAAACTGAGAAACTCTAAATTTAGAGATGGTCCCCAACATAGCATGGTTGACTTGTAGAGTCTTTGACTTTATATGGTACAAAAGTGAGATATATTTAGTAGGAATTACTGTTTAAATTCTGATTTTTGATCTTTTCTTAGACTAGCAAAGTGCAATAGAATCCTCTCATATTATGCTGGACAGTGGCACAGTATTCTCATTTTGCCATGGTGTTATAAGCGTGTAACTCCATAATAAAGTGAAGCAGCATCTGTATTTAATTTTAGTTAAAGCTAAAAGATTTAAATAGCTACGTGTTACTCATGGTTACCACATCATATCAGCCAGTGTAACCCTAGACTTCTCCTTTTGACCTTCTTTAAATTTTCAATGGACACTGTGTCTGTCCTTCTCCATGTCTCTGAGCTCACTTGCAAAGGCACACAGGAATAATGATTTTTATTTAGCAGGATAAATCCCTTGTCCTCACTGTGTCTGTTTCTCATCTATCACATAGGAATAACAATAGACTCCACCTCCCAGGACTGTTTTATCTGGTAAAAGAAAAAAATGCATTCTAAATCTTGAGTATATGGCCTCGCATGTAATATTCAGTAATTATCATTATTATTATCATCATCATTAGATACTGAGGATCTACCTCAGGACCTTGTGCTTGCCAGGCAGGGGCTTATGCTGATGCGCTATCCCCCAACCCTGTTTTACTACCGTTGTCTGAAGATATATACATAATTCATCCTACCATCAGAATTTGAATTTAGGATTACTCCAAAGGCCATAAATTTAAATTACACTCTGTAATGCCTTTCCTTACCAGAAATTATGCAATCCAGCATTACCAAAAGCATTCCTGATTGTGTTTTCTATTACATTTTAAGATTTTTACAATATCTTTGAATGGCAGATATCCAGTTATTCTAAATATTCTATCACTGGTCAAAAATAAAAATCTGAATAATTTTTTCTACAATGTCCTAAGATTATTTTTTTGTAGTACCAGGATTGAACTCAGGACCTTGTGCTTGCCAGGCAAGCACTTATTCCACTGAGCTATCTTCCCAGCCCTGTCCTAAGATTCTTAATCTCTTTTTACCTCTCTGAGACATGCCCCATAACATTCAAAGTATTTCACAATTATTAAGAGAAGCAAAACACATCACTCTCAATAAAGGCTAAATGACTAAGAGTTCAACTTTTACTATGTTGTAGCAGAAATTGGTGTAATTGGATATTGACATATGACACCTTATCCAGTGCAGAGAGAGAGAAAAAAAAACCTTACTGGTCTTTGTTGAAATGACATTCTTTAAAAAAAAATCACGTTAACTTTAAAATGTAATAATTTTAAGAGGGGCACGGTAAAATGAAAATGAATGCAATATACCATGACTGAATTCCTAAAGAAGACCAAATGGATAATCTGTTGAACCAGTTTGGCTCCCTTCTTCCTCCATGGAGAACCTTGACTGACTTCTGCTTCTCTGCTGAGTCCTAACTGACACATTTTGGAAAGTTCTTCATTTTGTAATTTAAGACATCTCCTCCCCAAAATGTTCCTAACACCTTGCGGACTTTATTTCACTTTCTTTTCAGATAATTTGGGACCTGCATTTGCAACAAAAAATAACCATATCCTTATTGTTTCTTTTTGCTGCATATTATTTGAATCTTTTATTAAAGAACTTGGATAGTATTTCTCACTTCGGTCTTAACTGAACCATATGTGGGTGCTGTGGTGGAGAAGGTTGACTCCATTTAGAAATGAGAAAATAGAGAAAAAGTCCAAAGGAGGAGCAAACTGGAAACCTTGTGCTGCCCCTCTATTTTGGGCCCAGCAATCATTGCCCGAAACTGTGATTACTGCTTTAGTTAACACCATTTCATAAAACCCAAAGTGCACATTAACAACATTAGAGAGTAAGAAAATAACCAAGTGTACAGTCCATTAAGCAAAGGAAAACATCATTATATTATCATTAATCTATAAAATTATGTACATATTTCCACTGCACGTCAAAGGTGCAAGCAGAATGTAATGTCCCATTAAGTTACGCAGTGAGACATGGAGAATTGAAACGTATAAAAATTGTTTCTCAGAGCAATGTTAACATGCCCCGTGGCATGATCATAACGTTAATTTAAAGTCAGGATGATATTTCATGAGAAAATATATGTGTCATTAGCTGTTGCAACACAAGGTGTCACCGGCATTTAATCGCAGGGGGCCTCCTTCACTGTTAAACCTGGAAATGTGAAACCATTTTCTACATGAGGATGTTCTGAGACTGACACAGTCAACTTTGTAAAGGTCCAAAATGTGGCAATCAATTGTGAGATCTCCCCGACCCCATGAGCTGGTTTTGACATCTGGATGGCGTTTTAAAGGTAGTGGTGATCTGCTTTATGTAAGTGAAGTGTTCTGGTGGAATTTTCCAGACTATTCATCAATGGCAATGAGATCATAAGGATTAGCTACTATGTATCATAAATAATTATTAACTGGGTTATAGTCATTTGGATACTGGATTCCATCCTAGATTAATAAAGCACATTAACTGGAAATGTTTGCTTTCTTGCACATTTGTATTTTCCTTTGTGCTTTTATTTTTGCCCAAGAGAAGCTAGATACTGTAAATGTTAGTCTACCTCAGAGCCTAGTAGGGTAACTGATTTGTTCTCCATCCCCTGATAGGATTTAGGAAAGTGTTCTGTGTGAAAAAAAATCATGAGACCAGCATTTGGAGACCTACTGGTTTAGCCAATATAGGTACCCTTACTAAGAAAGATAGGCCACTCAAACTTACAACCTCACATTTTAGATTTAGGTTACTTGTACCTACACTACCAAATACTGTTATACATTGCACTATCTGCATAAATTTGAATGGGAGGGTATTGTGAAAATAGATTTTTATCATGGCTATATCAAAAGAATCACTTTCTTGCACAGTTGTTTCTTCAGATTATGCAGTTTTGAATGTTGGCTTTATTTTTAAAGCAAGAGTTAAGGTATCATTCATTAAATATACTACTATAAGTCCTCGAGAGTAATTATAACATTTCAAAAATTGACCACTCTTTTGTGAATAGCAGCATATGGTGGGTAGGGTCAGCAATCAGCAAACTATAAGTTGGTGACAACTCTGGCCTTCTGGTTATTTTTTATAAAAGAAGTTCTATTGCACATAGCCACACTCATTTGTGTGTGTATTGTCTATGGCTGCTTTTCCTCTACAGTGGCCAAGTTGAATAGGTTGGCAAAAATCATCTAGTCCCCAAAGCAGACATACTGACTCTTTGGACCCTTTGCTAACAGTGTTTGTAGACTCCTCGTTAAGAGCGTGATCCCTGGTGGTAAGAGTTCCTGGTTTTGCTATCTTTAAGCTTTATAATGGGGCCAGGAAGATGGCTCAGTAGAATAAGCTCTTGCCTGGCAAACACAAGAGCCTGAGTTCAATACCCGGTTCCACAAAAAAAA
>NW_004524645.1:767045-771979 GCF_000260255.1 Octodon degus
GAGCTCAATTCAAAGTTTTACACTACTGGGTATGTGCCCCAGTCCTCTCACCTGCAAAACAGGATACTATTAGCATCTACTCTTGTAGGGCTGTTATGATGAATAAATAAGTTAACATCTGTACAATGCTTAAATCAGTGCTTTGTCTGGTATATAGTTGTGTCATATGGAGGCTTGTTAAAAATTACAGATCAGTAACTGTTGATCAATAGTAAACAGATATTTGTGAGATGGATGGCCCAAGGGAGAGATGCCATTTGTGACTGGGCATTAGAAAGGCCAATTTTACAGAGTTAAGAAATTCCAATGTAGATTGCATCCTGCCTTTATCCTTTACTCTTGGAGAACTCAATGGGCTAAAGTCACTGAGCTGGCTCTAATGGACCTCTTGAAATTACTTGTGTTCTCTTGTCTTTGCTTAATCCCCACTCACTCAACTGTTGGCTTTTTGCACTACTTGACTCAGTCTTGAATCACAAAACATACAAAGCAACAGAAAATAGCTTATTTTTTAATGATGATGATTAGTGTTTTAAGGTAGAAATTAGACAAATCTTTTCTCTAAAGGTAGAGAAAGTAAATATTTTCATCTATACAGACCACAGGATTCTGTCTTAACTAGTCAAATGTGTCATTGGATCTCAAAGGCAAGTATAAACAAAAGGAATGGGCATGGCTGAGACCCACAGCACCTTACTTATTTGTAAAAGCAGGACTGGGGCCAGGCTTGCCCATGGGCTTCAGGGAGTTAACTTGTGCTTTGAAGTGTGAAAGAGCAGTGTCTGGAAATTATAGCTCTTCTGGGAACCAGAACTCTATATTGTACGTTGCTTTGGCCAATAGGAATTTAGAAAACAAGAGGCAAGCAGACGGTTGAAACATGTTTCCCTTGTTAGGTTACTAAAAACATGGCCTGGATAGCTCAGGCATCGAAGGAAGAGAAAGGGACACAGAAAAGAACTAGAGCCAACCTACACCTAAAAGCAAAGTCCCATTGTGATTTCCCTGATCAACTAAACCACAGATGTGGGAGTTAGTACTAATAAGTGGGGGTTGTTTGAAGCCACTGTTTGGGCATAATTGTTATACAGCATTACTGTAACAATAGCTGATCCACACAACCTTTCTGCATTTGATTCTTCAGGATGGATGCTGGTGTGGGTGGATAGTATGAGGAAGTACACAATGCAATGTTCCCTTTTACAATTGAGAAACAATAGCTATAAGTTGCCTACCATGTGCTTCCACTTATGACCACTTCCCAGTAATGTCGGCCACTGTCGATGAACACATTTCCAGCCACTCCATAGCTGCCTTGGCTAGTGAAGCGTTCAGGTGTATGGCTCTTTTTGGATGATGACTCATCACGTTCTACTGTCAAATTATCATGGGACACCTTCAGTTTTCGATGAGCAGATTTGGGATCCAGTTTAAATGGTTGGCCTGGAAGTAAGTTCACAAAATAAAGAGAAAGTAGAAAAGCACTGTTTATTTGAACATGACCAATAGTATCTTTTCTTAATCAGATTTAGAAGACTAGAGCAGACCACTCCTCCTTGAGGCATGCTTTCTGTCACAAAGCGGTATCTTACATTTGAACACTGATATGCTATTAACACCTTTAAAGACAGCTGCTTATAGTTTTCATGATATTCAAAATGTAGTTAGGGAGTGGCATCTCTGTCTAAAGTATAATGCTAAGCACAGTAAAAATGAAGAAGAATACGAGTGTTTTCACGAATTTCAGCGTTAGTTCTATGGGAGCCAGACGGATTATGACAACTTTAACAATAGCATGGGCAAAGATGGACCAGAACTCATAAGGGGCTGAAGTATCTTTGTCTGGCATTCTAGCTGCTAACAAGCAGTTCAGGTACACACTCTCTGGCTGGACTCCTGAGAAAGAGAAAATAAAACCTTTCTTTTTTATTTTTATTTGTTTTAAGCCTTTCTTTTTGACCATGTTCAATCAGGAACAAAGTATACTTACCCTCAATAGATTCAGACCAGAAACCAGACAAATCAAGATTTCAAGTCTTAATATGTAGAATATTATAAGAGTTTACATTATTGTGAGATTGTTAAAAATCAAAGGATTACTCTTATAGAGTTTAGAATACCTAAAGAAAACTAAATTTTTCTCCCCACCTAATCAGAAAAACTATGACAATGATGTCCAGGTTTTATCATCCTGAGTTTACTCATATACATAATAAAGTCCACTCAATTTTATTCTTCACATTTGTTTTTTGAAGATGTAACCATTAAAATTTTTGACTGAATTGTACATAGACAATTTATCATAGCTGTTATAGCTTTGACATTTCAGTCTTGGTTTGGATTACTACTTGTCATTCATACCATGTAAGGTATAAGAATTTAGTGGTAGGAAATGAGGTTCAACCGGAGTCAAACATCACAGTATCCTCCTCAGCCCCCCAAACCCACCGTGCTCTAGTTGGCATCCCATACCCAGTATGCAGCTCCCAGACAGTCACAGAAAAAAGTCTGGTTAGTTTTACTAAGGTAATACATGATGCTGGTGGAAAAACAGACCCAGAGATCAGGGGCACTATGCCTTTTGTCACACGTGGGTAATCCAAAGGATTTCCAGTTTTCTATAGATAAAAGCATAACACCAGTACCTTTAAGATTCTTTCCTTTAGATCAGCTACAGAGGGCCAGGTAGTACATATTTTCAGCTGTGCAACCCATGGGGAATCTTTTGCGGTCACTACTCAACTCTGTCGCTGTAGCCAGGAAGCAGCCACAAGTGACAGATAAATGGATGAAAATGGCTACATGCCAATAAACTTTACAGTATATACAAAACTAGGCAGTCAGATATGTCCATTGAACTATGGGTTACTGATTTATTTTGTATATTTTAGGGAAGGGTTTACAGGGTGTTCAGGGTCTCACTACTAGATTGGACTCATAGTGATTTTCCTGTTTATAGCCTCCCAAGAACTGGGATAACAGATGTGTGCCACCATGTCCAGTCTCAATTTGCATTTCAGTGTGCCCTGGGGGTGGGGCTGGCATGGCAGGTCTGGGGATTGAACCCTTGGTCCCTGTGCCTGCTTGCAGGAGCTTTAATCTGCTGAGCTATCTGGCCAGCCCTGGTTTACTGATTCATGTTTTAGAATTTGTTCCTAATAACTGTATGTTTATCTGTCTATATAGCCATATATCTCTATCTATGTCAGTATAGCTATATAGCCATCTCTGTCTGTCTGTCTGTCTGTCTGTCTGTCTGTCTTTCTATCTACTTATCTACTTAAAGGGGACAGCCTTTCAAGGATCAGATAAAAACCTCAGTTGCTAAGCAGGGAGTGTACATTATTAGAGCCCATGAGACCTGCAGTTTAAGTATGGGCTTCCCTTATAAACAAACAAGGAAGCAAGTATCCTCAGGGATGGTCATGTCAACCACCGCTACAGATACGTTATGGACTAAGACACGACAAGTATGAAGATAGCATTTCTTGAGATACTTCCAGTAGAAAGGTGAAAATAAATGCTCACTGGGCACTAGTGTGCAAAACGGGAAGAAATTCCATTGTGGCACTAGGTGTTTACAAAGGCTGAGTGCTGCTTGGCTTCCTGCCCGTAAGGAAGAGCGGAACTGGGCAGCACCACAGGGACTGGGCTTGCAACGGTCGGTGCCGCCTTCAGTAACCTGCTCCGCCGCCGCGGCTCACGCTCCCAGCCACTCACACTCTGAGCAAGTTCCCATCAGTCTTGCTGCTCCAATCCTGTGTTGTCAAGGGGAAAAACTCTGTCTGTGGCCCACGCTTAGTTCCGAAATAAGCCACTACACACTCTGCACAAATTCCAGGCTTTTGCTTCACAAGGACCAATTAATTCAAGGAAAAAATTCAACAGTTATTTTATCAACCAAATGAATTCACTATAACATTTGTATAGGGCCTGAGCCTGTTCTGGCCACTGTTTTCCTCACTGGACAATTCTTGCCATAGTCTCCTGAATCTTTGCCCATCTGTGAGTCTCCCTTCCATGTAATCCACTCACCACAAAAGACTGTCATTTGATGGGAATCCTAATCCTGACTCTTTGAACTCTATAACCTGTTTCGCACCCATCACTATTCCTCGAAGAAATGCCCTGGCATGATCCATGAGGCTTTTACAGTCGGCTTCTTGGGTCCAGCTTTCAAGGTCACTCGTGTTTCCAACCTAAGCCTCTTTTCCCATATCCATCAGTTTTCTGTTCCAGTAGCAGCATCCACTTGTGGGCCTTTGCACATGCTGTGTGCCCTGTGCCTGAAACCTTGCCTCCTTCTCACATCTTCTGATTGTACCCCACTCTGCAAAGCCCTCTGGCTGGGCAGTGGCACTGCCTCTCAGTCCAGCAGCTTCATGGCCACACCTATGTCAGAAGCCACAAAATTAATGGAGAGTAAAGATTAACGTGCTCCATTTCCCAATCATCTAGGGATTTCTGAGAGATGTGTATGCCAAGAAATTGAAGGTCTTCATACTATCCTCAGCATTCTGCACAACATCTCAAATATACTAGTTGCCCAGGCACATTTTTGAAAGACCTAATACATGTTTCAGTATAAATAAAAAACTATTGACTTGAGCGTGCATGAGTACTGTGCCGTATACCATTATGTTATATATTTTTTAATATACTCAAAATTAGTTTTGATATTTTCTTTGTACTAAAATGTTCTCACTTTAAGGGCCAGGGAGATAACTCAACAGGCTAAGTGCCTGCTTAAGCAAGCTCAGGGTTTGATTCCTGGAACCACATCCCCCGCACCAGCCCGGGGTGAGCTGAGCCAGCCCTGATTCTGGGCCTGATGGTGCATGCTTGTAATCCCAGAGCTGAGGAGGATGAAACAGGAGCATCACTATGAGTCTGATCTATGTAGTGAGACCCCATATCGCCTGTACTAAATGCAT
>NW_004524645.1:772097-819089 GCF_000260255.1 Octodon degus
CTGTATTTGTTTTTCTTTTACTTACTTTTGTTTTTACTCTCCAAAATAAGAGAAAATTATAATAAAAATATTCTTACACTATTAGTTTGCTCAGCAATTCTTTCAATTGTGAGCTACACTAGTATTGCAATGAGATTCTGATTCCACAGAACCATATGAAGAAAGTAGTCCCACAGCCACACGGATACCCAGTGGCTAAACCTCACTCTTTCAGTCTTTAAGATAGTGTTCTCATTATGGCCCTTTCCTGTCGCTCTAATACTCAGCACATGTTCTCCAACACATTTGGAAATCAAGGCTATGGCTAAGTGAGAATTCCTCTTGAAAAGCATTTCATTGTTCCTGTTGACTGACCGGTAATTCCACAACACAGCACCATATTAACACACTCTGATTTGCTTTTTTCCTGGGAACTCTTATGCAAAGAAATACTGTGCTGCATACCATAATATTTCCATATCAAAAAGTTGTAAACAAAGAAGAGAGGATAAAGCAAAACACATGCAGGCAGAGACTGTGCCAGGGAGATGACAGTACTATGAGACACAAGTGTAAGTCAGATCATTTTTTGTAGTGGGGGCTGTTCTGTGTATTATGGGATGCATCCCATCAGTTGTGGCCTACTAGATGTCATTAGTACTCTCTCCAGTTGTGACAACCAAAGATGTGTCTAGACACTGCTAAATGTCTCCTGGGCAGGCGTAAGGGGACAAAGGGCAGAACTGTCTCTGACTAAGAGCCATAGAGCCAGACAGCTACATGGAGTCAAATAAAAACTTGCTGAGGAAAGTTAATTTGCTTTTGTACAATGAAATACTACCTCCAATTTACAGGGGCCCTATTGTGTGTCTGATTTTATACAGATATGTTTTATTTCTCATAAGAACTCCCCCAGAATTATTTACTTCAAAATTAAAAGATTGAAATGCAGGGAGATTAATGATCTCATAGTATTGAAGGCACAGTGTCAGATTTGGAACCTAGAGGTAGTTGATGAGAATTCCACTACTCCACACTGGATCTTTTCTTCTTGTTCTTTTGAGGCTGTCAATAGTGCCCAAGACAGAAAAGAAAGAAAGTGGGCAGAGTCAGCTGAAAAGCAAGCAGATGTAAGGTGACAGCTCTGCTGAATTCATGGCACTTACTGTTCGTCTTCAACTTCCCAGGCTCGCTGCTGCGGTTACCTGCCTGGTTGATGGCCTTGACCATGAAGATGTACTTGGTGCCACTCTGCAGACCATGGACTGTGTAGTGGTTCTGTTTAATATTGGGTACGATCATCCAACTGTCAGCGGAGTTACACAGACCTGCAGAGCCAGCCAGACAGGTGCAAACATGGTCAGTGTTGTGTAATTTTAGTTTACATGAACTGTAAGAGTTGGCAAGCCTAGTGCTTTTTTGCCACATTTTCTTAACCCACAAATGAATGCTCAGTGTCCTATCTACAGTTGGAGGACAATCTGTGTTATAGGTTCCTGTCATGTGCTCAAGATGCACAAGCCACTTAAAATTGTTATATTGCAAAATCTGGTCTGTGTGAATAGAAGCAGTCAAAGTGGTTCTATCTGGGATCTTAAGCACTGCATATGTGTATGGTGTGTTACTAGATGATGGGGGATGAAATAAAAGCAACCACTGATTCCTCTATACCTTCAACCCATTTTTATAAGACTGATCAATTTTAGATTTATCAATTCTGAGATTCACAGCTGGTTAGTACACTTGAGTCATCTGCTGGAAGCCAATTTTACTAACATAGATTTGGTAGATTGTATTTTTGTTCCTAATTCCTCACTCAATCCTGTATTTCTCCTTAAGGACTGTGGTTACTTGCTCTAGGGTGTGGGATATATTTCCTTGTCACATGGCTTTGTATTTGGTCACATGTCCTACTTTGTCCAACAACATTAGGCCAAACTGATAATCTTCCAGTTGTGAGAGCAAGTGCTACAAGGTCTCAAGGGGTTGTGTTGATTCTTTGCATCTCTGCCATTTCCATGCAGGCAACATTTCTGAGATAATCTTTCTACCTTAGCAGAGGGGACACAAGGAACAGACTAATCACCAGACCAAGGCAGGAAGACCCCCAGCAGAGATTGGACAACCCCCCAACTAACCTCGAACTGGGGGGCGAGAGAATAAGAAACTGATCATCAGGGTAGTTTGTGATCTTGTGTTATTTCGATTCAGAACACATTCATGAGAGATCTCTGAAGCAGCAGCATCTATGGGGAACTCAGGGTCCAGAGTAGATCTTGGGAAAGCACCCACATGGAATTTTGGATCATCTGCATCCCTGGGGTGGCTGGCTCCAGAGTGAAGCAGGATGCTGCTCTGGCTGCATTCTACAGGATGTGGCTGGAGAGCAGGCCAAGGATTTATGATGCTTGGAAGCAAAAAGGAAGCCCATTTTGTTTTGCAGCTGGCTGATGCTGGAAACATCTTTTTGGTATCAGGCCCAACTCTCCCTCTCCTCTCTCCACCCATCAATCTCCACTCCATAGAACTTTTTCCCAACCCCCTGGTGACTGGGCTGTTATGAAGTTTCCTTTCTGTTGAATTTCCTTCACCATTCCCTGGGAGAGGGCTAGACCCCTCACTTCCTGAGGGGCTCCAAACTAGCCTCCCTTTGCCTTCTTTTTTGCTTGCTTTGTAAGTCAAAGGGTTAATTCCTTTAATCTTCATGCCATTTATGTCTTACCAGACTCTCAAGGAGCAGTTTTCCTTAATCCTTTTTTTGGTCTCACCCCTTTGAGAATCTAATAAAACCTTTCTGTAAAAACAAATTCACAAATGCATATACACACTGAACCACAAATATTTTCACAGCAATGCAAGGTAGTCACAGACTTCCTGAAGTCTGTATCATACTAAATATTCCTGCTAGTCTCATAGATGAGAGGGACTTTTTGGGTGTTTTGTCACCTGCCAAAACTCACCTCATATGATTTGTATGTTGAATGCACTATTATTTTCAGGACCTTTTTATGAATGCCACTTCTTTTTCATTTTCACCTGTGAACACTTTCACCAAAGGAAGGCCAGATTTAAAGAAGCAAGCATAAGTCAAGGAAATAATGTGAGGCTTGCAGAGGAGTTGAAATGACTGAGTGTGGGTGGCTGTGCATGCGTGTGCAAGCCCGTACATATTTAGAGATTTAGAAAAGCAAGCAGAGGCACCATCTACTCTTCCTTCCCCAATTTCCCCCAGCTCTTAGCCTATTTGCTACCATGTCTTATTTGTGTAAGATTCCCAAAATATTCACACAAATAAAATAGTAACATGTGAATCTCCCACTCTCCATCCCTGTTGATCTTTTCTGGATTTACCATTTTTTTCAACATATTTGTAACACACTTTGTACTTCTGGATAATCTTATAGTCAAATACTAGATTTTGACCCAACCAAAGATGGGTCATGTTCAACTCTGAGCTGTGGGCCCCAAAAAGCCTGTAATTCATCTTAGGCATTTAATACTATTAGGAAAATAGTAGTAAAATTAGCTTTTACATTGCATAGGATAATCCAGTCATATTCTTAGATCTTTGTCAACAGCAGTCAGGCATAAATGAAAACAATAACAGTAGATTCAAATGAGAATCCTATCAATTTCACTGGTTTTGCACTGTTCCTGTTTAATTGCACATGTTACAATAAAATGATGACTGTGGTCAAAGAAAGCAAATGTAAAAATGTTTCAATAAACTTTAAATCACTGTATAACTCAAAAGCTGGGTTTAATGTGGTGGAGGAATGCTTTCAGCAACATCATAAAGCAGATGTCTGAAATTGCTGCAAACTGTAACTTGGCCTACAATCCAAAAATCTTAACTCAACAAAGATTTAGTGTCTCAGGAACCTTTTCTAAACAAACAAAAAGGACTCTGACTATCCTGATTATTTTGAAGAGGTCACTAATTTACTCCTTGAATATTAAAAGAACAATATATTTATGCAGTTGTCAAATTTTATTGGTTAACTTCACCCTGGAGTGACCTACTTTCAGGAATACTAACAATAGTGACTATCTGAGATTACCTTTCTATTATTATTATGGCCATGATAATGCAGAAATTGATTAACAATGTCAAGAAAATAACACCAACAATGCTCTTCCTGGGGAGGGAGTTAAATGAGGTGCCTTGGAGGGCACCATTACTGCATTGCTAGTCCTGGGCTTAGGCATCGCCTAGCTTCTTACCTATGGTGCCAAGTGCCGAGTTTGCTCAAGTGAGACTTCTCTGTTTTGACATCCCACTGCCTTAGGATGGATGACCGGGTTTATGTATCTTTTTATGAAACACTCCACAACCATCCATCCTAACTAAAATTTCACTTGGTTCTAAACTCATTTTTAATCATTTTTGAGGGTGCTCCAATGTTCACCTCTTGCAACTCAGCTTGAAGTATTAAAACAATAGAACTTGGAAGATAATTAGTTCATAATGAAGCCTAATTGAGATTTTTGATTTTATACGTTTTTTTCACTCACAATGGGTCAAAAGCACTTCCCTGCATAATTCATCTCATTATAAGATTTTAATTACATTTGGGATTTCTAAGTCTTCTACAGCAGTTATAACTTTGCAGCAAAATATTATGTCCAAAATGCTATACAGCGTGTGCAGTCTTTGGAGAGGTTATACACTGGCTTCTAGAATCCTTAGTCTCTTTGAACAGATCACACAAAAGTAACATCCTTTTCCGTCTTCTCTACAAAAAACAGTATGTGTTTAATAACATTCATGGATATTTTCAGAATGACTAAAATAAATACATATAACTACTTTGCCACATGGCTTGAAGAAATGTGGCTTTTGTTTGATTCTAACAATAAAAGTAGCCTGCTGAGAAAAGGCTCCAATGTAAGATTGTTAAATAAGATATTAAAAGTAGTTTAGGAAAAAAATGTGGAAAATATTGTAAAATTAAACATATATAAGTATTAATAAACTAAGATATTAACATTTGTAATTAAAACACTACCAAGAAAAATAAAACATTACCATTAATTTTGCAGGTAGATATGCATATTTCATTTAGAGGGGGCCCTCACAGGATTAAAAAGCCTGATTACCTAATTCTCTTCCCTAAATTCAGTGGAAGGCAATTATTTACAATTTGCTACACCTGGCCAAATAGCTCAGAGGATTAAAGCGCCTGCAAGCAGGTGTAGGGGTGGGGGGGGGGGGGGGGGGCAGGGGCCAGGGATTCGATCCCTGGGCCTGCCATGCTGGCCCTGCCCCCAGGGTGCACTGAGATGGGGATTGAGACTGGGCGTGGTGGCGCATGCCTGTAATCCCAGCTCTTGGGAGGCTGTAAAGTGGCGAATCACTATGACTCCAATCTAGTAGTGAGGCCCTGAACACCCTGTAGACCTTTCCCTAAAATACAAAAACAAAACAAAACAATTTACTATTATTGTAAGTAAAGGAGTCATGACCTAGAGACAATAAAAAAAAAATCTAGCAGTATATGGAGCCACAGCACGTTTTGCACACGGTGTATCTCCCTAATTTCAGTAGCATATTACTGTTAGATTGAGTCAGCAAAGGCTACTCCTCCATGTGATGAGGTGGAAGAACAAGCCACGTTCAAGGAAGGCCTTAGACATGGAATTTTTGTGAAAAGCTATCATCTACATAATCTTGGCAAACTATACATTTGATCCTTATTGTATAACATAAAATAATACCCTTTTAAAGTACATTGGGCTGACCAAATAGCTCAGCAGATTAAAGCACTTGTAAGCAGGCTCAGGGGCTGGGGGTTCAATCCCTGGGCCTGCCATGCGCCCCACCCCACCCCACCCCCTGTGCTCTGAGATGGGAATTGAGACTGGGCACAGTGGCGCACACCTGTAATTCCAACTCTTGGGAGACTGTAAACAGGAGAATCACTATGAGTCTGATCTAGTAGTGAGACCCTGAACACCCTGTAGACCCTTCCCTAAAGTACAAATAAATGAATAAATAGATAAATATAAAAAAATGCATTGATGGTTAGTTAGTGCAGTGTGTGTTTTTGTATGGATTTTAACTGCAAATATTTATATGCTGGCACTGTGGTAAACATAAAGCTAAGGCGTTTACTTTCTATCCTAACGATGTGCAGTAAAAACCATTGGTACTACTTATAGATGAGCAGATTGGGAGGAGATTAATTTCGTAACGACTACAGAGCTAGTGAGGTGCAAAGCTGAGACTCAAATTTAGGTTTCTCTCAGTAGGTATAAGTGCAAATGATGTGAGATGTTTGCATTTCAGTTCAATTTTCATCTACATGTTCTCTTTCCTCCTGTAGGCTTCCAGTCTTCAGTATCCTGGCTATTGGGCACAGGGAGGCAAACAACCCTGTAAGACTGTCCTGGCTGGATAAGCAAGACAGGTTCATATCAGCCACTTTTGGAAAATGGGCTCTATTGCCACCTATACATTAAATATGCAGGTCTATAGTCTTCATTATTCTATCTGCATTATTTTCTTGTGGTTACTGATTGCCAGGAGCAAAATACCTTATCTGGAATTACCCAATGTAAAGTTTTGAATTCATCATTCTCAGTAGGTTTTTTTTGTATTTAGGAAAGGGTATACAGAGTTTATGGGGTCTCACTACGTAGATCGGACTAGTAGTGATCCTCCTGTTTACAGCCTCCCAAGTGCTGGGATTACAGGCACGTGCCACCACGCCCAGTCTCAATTGCTATCTCAGCACATCCTGGGGGCAGGGCTGGCATGGTAGGCTCTGGAATCCAACCCCCAGCCCCTGCATCTGTCTCAGTAGTTTTGTTCTGGTTGAAATTGTTTAGGAATGGCCTTTTGGAGTCATCCACTCTATCCAGATCATGGCTTGATATTATTTTCCACATTAGTAGCACAGAAGTCAAGTCAGGCCTAGGTTAGGAGGTTTAAACCTCCTACCTGTCAAGAGATAAATATTTTTCTTTCATTTGGGGGATGGAGTACTGATACCAAGTAAGACTCTACAGTGGATTGCCCCCTGGCCCCAGTTCTCTACCATTGTGTCATTGCTGTTTGCTACACAACCTTGGGGGCCCTCTCATTCTCACTCTAAACTCACTCAAGAGACAAGTATTTAAAACACACATGTACAGTGGGCCTGCCCTTATGCTGCACATCTGCAAGCATTAGGAGAAGAGAAGGAAATGAGAAACACAGGCAGCAGTCAAGCTGCCCCACTAGCTGCGTGCCATGAGACAAAGCCTAGATCAGTAGAACCTTCCAGTTGACCACCAGCTGACTCCAGGGACAGGAGCAGTAAGTGCTTATTATTGGGCTTACTATTATACTCTGCTTAAGTCCTATGGCTGTGGGCTATTCTTTCAAAACCAAGTGATAAAAAGGCCTGTCTATCCAGGGTGAGGAAATATGCTTTTCCAATGTCCATAATAATCTGACTCAAAAAATTTCAGGAGAAGCAATTGTTTTTCCCTCAGTAGACAAAATGTCTGACACCAACAACTTAGAAGCAGAGAGGTGGATTACTATGGTCTCAAGGGAACCAGTCTGTGGTTTGATGGCTCTAAAGCAGAAACATAAGAGCACAAGGGTGCTGTGGAGCAGAGCTGTTCACTTTACGGTACCTAGGAAGCAGGGTAGAGGAACAGCAATGACAGGAAGGCGCAATGCCTACTTGTGGACCTCAAGGACTTGCATCCATGACCCACTCAGACATACCAAAGAGTACGCTGTGCTGAATCTCTAGGAAGCTCCAAAGCCAACAAAGTTGACAATTAAGCAGGGGTGGGTAGATGGCTCAGTGGAATAAGCACTTCCCTGGCAAAGCGTAAGGGCCTGAGTTCAATCCCTGATTCCACCAAAAACAAACAAAAAAGACAATTAAGCTTCGCCATCACAGAGACTATCTGTGGGCTCCAGGATTTGTACTCCCTTATATTCATAGCTTTGTGTGATCCTTTCTTCTTTAGCACAGGCAGCAGCGTCGATCTCTTTCAAACCAACCAGAATATGGCAAAGAAATGAAGTCTATCACCTTTATAAGTCCTGTAGTTATATCACATTGTATGGCAAAGGTGAAGGCAGTTTGAAGATAATATAAAGGTCATTGATTAATGACTTCGAGTTAATCAAGAGGGAGATTATTCAGTCAGTCTGACCCAATCAAGTATGTCCTTTTATGGTGAATTTGGGCTGATAGCTTTGAAATAGCAGACTCTCTCCCTTGCTGGCTTTAGAGAAGCAAGTTGCAATAAATTCTACAACCATACTGAAATGAATATTGGCAACAAACTAAGGAAGCTGGAAAGTTGTTCTTCCTTAACTGAGTTGTGAGGTGAAAATATGGCTCAGATCACACCTTGATTTCAGCCTTGTGAAATGTTAAGAAAAGGATCCGGCTCAACCATAACAAAGTTCTGACCCATAGGAACTGAAATAATAATTGGGAGTATTCTAACTGTTAAGTTTTGGGAAAATAATATTATAGCAATAGAAAATAGGTATAATTTTTCTCACATCTAATCAAAAATAATTTGAAAGCAACTTAATATTCCTGCATGGGCAAAGAACCACCATTTGGTATAATGTGCCCCCAAATATTTTGTTCTTTGAAGTCACACTATGCACACTTGTCAATAGTCAGTTTGATTTTACCATTTTGTGAATTTCATCCTTTTTACATTTGATATAACCTCAGGTTCAGTTTATCCAATATACTAGCAATATTTGCCATGCAAGGTTGAGAAAGTAATTTTTTAAATGAAAACAAAAAGGCATGAATTATTCTTCCTTCTTTTTGTTGTGTTTTCTCTCCCATATTACAGCATATACTACTGCGACTCAGTGTGCTATGATCTCTGTACCAGTTAAGTTAGGTCTCAAATTTATTAAGTAATCATGTAAAAATTACGTATACTGTGCTTCAAGTCAGTTTCCTCATGTTAATTTTATGGTATATGTGTCCAAGATCAGTGAAACATAAACTCATATAGGTAAGAAAACTTCATTCAAAAGTCATAGGTCACCTCTGCAGGGCAATGTGACAACTCCAACCCAAGTTACAGTGCAAAGAATCTTTTCCTAGCAAGTGGACCTCAAGAGATCACACTATAGATGTACTTCCCTGTATTGCGTAAGGCCAAAACTCAAGGGTATTCACTGAGGTAATGAATAAGGGCTAAAGACTGGAAACAAGCAAAATATTCATCCACAGAACTTGGGATAAATAAATTAGGAATCAATTTTAGAGTAGGATGCTAATACTGCTTTAAGAGCAAATGAAACATTCTTTATTTGTGCTGAAACAGAATGATCTCTCAGATACAATATTGTGTAAAAGAAAAGAAAAACTGAACAACAGTGTGTAGCATGGCACAAACACGAAAGATTTTAAAGAATTCGTATTTCTCCATGATGTGTTGCAGGCCTGTGGAATTGGAGAAGAGGACTCCCGGAAGGAAGGTGAAATGATGTTGAAGCATCGCTGCAGAATGTGCCTCAAAGGGCACTTCCAGTGTGCGAGCAGAGCGACAACGCTCCTAGGGACAGTGGGCAGCAGCGCGGAAGTCTTTTCAGAAGTGGCAGCTCCTTTGCATCTTTGCTCTGAGTGTTATTTAAGAGTCCTGGCTGTTTTCATCTCAGTGAATTACTGTGAATGTCCTAGTTGCTGTCCCTGTTGCTAGTCTTTCTCTTTTCCACTCTATTTGCCACTGTGCTTCTGAGTCACCTTCTAATTGTACACATTACTGCCCAGAATAACTACTAAGTTCACTGGGTAAAGTTGTGCTGCTTGGCTACCCTCTGTAACCTGTATGTTGGCTCCATATTAAAATTAAATGACTATTGTCTGAGGACTCATGCTTTTTGGAGCCAGATTGATACGGGTTTTAGTTTGGGTTCTACTTATCTCTCTTGGTTTTTCTCTGTCTCCCCTTCCTCACTGAATTCCCCACTCAGGGGGAACCTGTAAGATCTCCCAGCATGCCCTGCCACTTCATGTCTCTACAGCTTTGCTTCTGAAAACCCAGACATTTGTGCTTCCTAGCTGCTAAGTATCTCACTGGTGGACAGCTGATGAACAGTCACGTCTTTGCCAGACAATTCAGGCATTTTTCCCAAGACCTTCTTGCTCTACCTATCACTTTCATCCTTTCTCTACTTGCTATCTACTTGGCAGCTGGCCAAAGCTATTCTTGACGCAACATTTCATGACATCCCCTCTTACATTCAAAAATTGCATACACTTGGAAACTGGTAAGATTTTAATTAAAACTGCTAAGGTAGATCAATTAGGAGGATGAAGATACGAAGGTCACAGAAAGGAAGCTGAGAATAGTGACTACATGGGAGGTCAGAGGAGCCACTACTTTGTATCTGTCTTTTTCACTTTAGCCACTTAGAATTTGGTGTCCTTCTGCATCATTCTTTGAATTAATCATAAATTGAGTTTCTATTTTAAGTGTCATGTGTGTAGGACTACTTGTGCCACCAAAGAACAGTGTGAAGGAGGGAGAAAAGGTTTATACATAAAAGCATACTAAGTCGACACAAATGTATTCAAAATATCGCTTTGTGGAAAAGTGACTGCTGTTCTGCCTGTTCTAGTCTAGCCTACTTTGACACATTCTATTTCCGTTCACTAAAGAAGTTTGAGATTTGTTCTCCTGAAAAGCCATCTCCTCTGGTCCTAGGCTCTTGCTCAGCCCTATCGGAGTCACTGTGAGGTGGGGAGGAGTGCTTCTTCTGCCATCATCTCACGCTCAGCGGCTGCTATTTGAGGTCACCAAATCGGCCTTGATGCCAAACATCCAGCACTCCTCGGTGAGAGATGGGCTCTCAGGTGGGGCCAGAAATTCTTCCCATATATGGTCAGCTACTAACATTGGAAGTGGTAGTCCCAGATTACTTTTGAATGAGACCAGGCATTTAGCATTCTTTGGTTATTCATTTTATGGAATCCTTTCTTTTGCTCTGAAAATTGTAAAGTAACACTCAGAAAAGTGTATAAAACTAAATGTATAAAGTAATTACTAATGCACATCACTGCCACCCAAAAATTTATGTTGCTGTACAAATGCCCAAATATTTCTTCCCAGGGATGCCATTTTCCCTCTCATTCAAAAGGGAGCCATCACTCTGATTAATATTTATAGTTTTTCATCTAGGAGTACATTTTCAAGCAAAATAGTTTATTTTAATCTTTAAATTATGAACTGATAAATCAATGTACACTGTATATACTCTTTTGTTTCCTGCCTTTCCTTTTAACAGTTTATTTGTGAAATTCATCCATGTGGTTTATAAGAGGTCACTTATTTTCATCAGTATTTAGCCAACTATTTTTAGTAGCAGACTACAAGTGTTCTCAATTTCTTGGTCAGGAAAGACAAAGTCATTAAATATTATGTACTCTTTCCTTCCTTGTCCTCCTTTGATGTTTAAATTGAAAATGTAATCTATCTTGAAACAGCTACAGAGCTAAGTAGAGAGGTAAGTAGGCCATGAGATACTCACTAACGACGTTGGCTTGTCCAGTGAATATGGTGTACTGGAGCTCGTAGGAGACCACACTGAATTCATCATCCGAAGTCCAGTGAACGGTGATGGTGTCATATGAAGCTGTGCAGAGCTCTTCTCTTATTGTGGGAGGATTGGGAGCTGTAAGGGCAAAGAATGCTCATCAGTGGAAGAACACACACTACTGCACACCGTTTCCAAGAAGATATCTGATTGCTGAAGTAAGGCTTTCTAAATAGGTCCACCAGGAATACTGTTGTAAAGGTGGCAACCTCAAACCAGGAAATTTTAGATAGTTGGTTATTGATTATATTTCTAACAAGGAGTATAGCCAGATCCAGCCTGTATAAAATTATCTCAGTTCTTTTATGTGAATGTGTTTAAGAGATTAAGTAAACAATACTCTCTTGTGCAGGAAGCAAAACATGGGGTGGATAAAAATGATCAAAGTATGTTATGTGTATCTACAGAACTGCCAAGTGCAACCCAGGAATCTGTATAACTAATATGTACTAATAAAAAAGGTGTGGTGAGAGGAAACAAGATGAACTTTAATCGTTCCATTCACTTCAGAGTGTTGGCAAAGCTTTTCGGCAAAGGGATAGATGGTAAATATTTTAGCCAAGTATTTTTACTAGCGCAGTACAAGCAGTATCACTTTGCAGGTCAGATAGCTGCTGTTGCAGCTACTCAATCTTGCCATTGTGGCATTAAAGTACCAGTAGACAATTTGCACCCACATGAGTAGGGCTCATTCCAAAACACCTTTATTCTGTAGAGGGCTGAATTTAGCATATGAGTAAATTTTTCAACCCTCAGTCTACATGCTACCAGATATTTTTATATGTAGGTATCCAATCAGGAAGGTGCTGATACATGTTGTCTTACAGAAAGTCAGGTAAGCATTTGAAAATTTTCTTTTTTTCTTTCTTTCTTTTTTGTATTTTTTAGCGAAGGGTCTGCAGAGTGTTCAGGGTCTCACTACTAGATTGGACTCGTAGTGATCCGCCCGTTTACAGCCTCCCAAGAACTGAGGTTACAGACATGTGTCACAATGCCCAGTCTCAGCGTGCCCCGGGTGGGGGGGTAGAGGGGAGGGCACTGCAGACCCGGGGATCGAACCCCTGGCCCCTGTGCCTGCTTGCATGTGCTTTAATCTGCTGAGCTATTTTGGCAGGCTTAAAAACTTTCTTTCATTAGATTATTATTATTATTATTATTATTATTATTATTATTATTTTGTATTTCTAGGGAAGTGTTAAGGGTCTCACTACTAGATCAGACCCCTAGCGATCTGCCTGTGCACAGCCTCCTAAGAGCTGGGATTACAGGCTCGCGCCACCATCTCAACTGCAGTCTCAGCGTGCCCTGGAGGTGGGGCCAGCACAGCAGGCCTGGGAATCAAACCCTGGCCCTGTGCCCACTTGCAGGGGCTTTAATCAACTGAGCTATTTGGCCGGCCCTTCATTAGATATTTTGATACTTGTTAAAAAAGTATTAGTGCACCACCATTTTCTTCTCATTTCTCAATTTATAGATGATATTTTGTTTATTTTTTTTATAGGTGATATTTTAAATGAAGACCATGACTAAGAATCAATAAGATCTAGGAAATATACTTTTCTTCCCCAAGGAAAATATAATTCCTTGGCATTTGATTAACTTTATGACTTTTATTTCCTTAATACATTCTGGAGAAGACAATCCTAAATCACATCAAAACAAAATTTTTTAAATGTCCTCCACTTGGATCTCAGTGATTGGTCTGGTGAGGAGAGCCTGTGAACAAGAAAGCAGCCTAGGTAATGAGTGCCTTGCGCTGGCAATAATAGTTTAGAGCAGGGGTTGGCAAACTATGGCTGTTGGCCAAATCTGGCTTGCTGCCTGTTTTTGTAAATAAAGCTTTATTGGAATTCAGCCAGCCTCATTTAGTCACGTATTGTCTGTGGCTGCTTTAGCATAACAGAAGAGTTGAGTAGTTGCCGCCATATGGCCAGCAAAGTCTAACACATCTAACATCTGGCCCTTTACTGTCAAAGTTTGCCGACCTCTGGTCTAGAGAATTGATCCAGAGCTTTGCTTTCCATTCTTCTGTACACCAGAACCTAACTTCAAAGGGAGAAACATGTATGTATTTCACAGATGCGGAGCAACTTTACTTATACTACTACAGAGTTTTTTCTTGCTCTGAATTCTAATTGGAATTAATGAATCCTAAAGAAACCCAAAGAGGGGGACAAATTGTGGAAATGGTAAATTTAAAACTGTTTTAGTAATCTTCACTTTGCTGTCTGAAAATATATCTAAGATACCACAAGAACCAAGTCTGGTGTCTTAAGTCAGTGAGCTCAGCTTTGGCTACTGGCTGTTGAATTCCACAAATGTTGGTTGAGTATCCACAGTGGGGAGGTGTGTGCATTAAGCTGTGTATTGAGATAGAAGGGCCTTATCCAACCCTTAATGCATTCTTTCTGTAATATGTATTTGTATATCTGTCTGCTGAAGTATAGACATGCAAAATTTAGTATCATATCATATGACTTGTATGTGCTTGAATTGGCGACACCAATCAGGCAATGTATTCCCTGGAGGCCCGGCTGCATTGCAAGATGTGCCTATTATTGTCTGTGTGGTTCCTGTTTGTGTGGGATCACCCCGGCACAGATCAGTCAAAAAATACTTCCTTCATATCTTAAACAGGGCTTTGAATAATTTCTCCATTGACCATTATAGAAAGATTTTGTTTTTTCTGCATTGCAATTATATGATTAATGCTAAAGAAAACGTTAGTCTAAAGTAGGCAAGTAGCTACAAGACACATGGCATTAGCTGTAATCAGGAAGAAAATGTTACCTCTTCGGGTTATTAACTTGACATACCACTTAGAATCATGTCATAGGGAAAAAAAATCTTGTTTTCACAGCCCGGCAGGCTAACCCTGTTTTGCTTGTAAACCCAATGGGTTTGTCTTGAAAAGTCAATACCTAATTTACTGTAAATGAGAACAGCAGCACGCTGCCAATTTCAATACTCCTGCTATCGGTACCAGAACTGTTATTTTCTTGCCTTCATCATAAGCACCACACAAGGAATGGTGGGCTAATGCTCCACAAACATTCCATTTCCTGCTTATAAATGTCTGATAAACTATTTGGACTCGGCAGTGTCGACCATGCATCATTTGTTACGGTCAGGATTGATGTTATGTCTAGAAATAGACTGAATTTGTATCTGGGGTTGTCAGCTCAGAAGGCATAATGGCAGGTACCACACATGGCCTTTAGTTTGGGATAAAAGAGCCCCTGGCATGATCTATTGCATAGTCATATAGTTAGTGTTCACTAGTTGTATAATTTCCCTATTAATTAATTAAAACTCTTACATTTCTATAGAAATTAAAATGCTCACATATTGTTGGACTATCATTAGCAATTATTGGAAGAGGAGAAGACACATTCTTGCCAATGAGACCTCAATTTTGGGTAAACTACCCATGTGCTCAGGCAAATATTCAATTTTCTAGTCTTCTCTCATCTTGGGAAGAAAGTCACAACCTGACCCTGTCCCAGGTGACACAAGTAGAAATTTTCTAGCTGGAGTTTTTGAGAAAGATTTCCCTTTTCTGATGAACAGATTCACTACTTGTCTCCTGCCCCTGCTTTTGCCTAGAAGTTGAGTACAATGCCAAGAGGTAGTCATGCTATGCACATGTAGCAAAACAACGAAACAGCAAAGACGACCCAGCAGGAAAAGAGACAGAAGCAGGTGTCTGGGGACATCTTCCAGTCACTGTCCAGCCCTAGGAGAGCACGCCTCTATTGTTTCTGTGATCTCCTCATTGAGTCACTGTTGACTGGATTTTCTGTTGCTTGCAACCAAACTCATTCCCAAATGATGTATGAAAAATGGAGACATTTTAAACAGAATGCCATGAGGAGAAAACAGCTGAGAGAAAGTCTAGACATGCACTGTTTGACACATAATTATGACCTACACATGGCTGTTCAAATTTTCATTAAATTTAATTAGCATTAAATAAAAGTAAAAATTCACTAGCCACATTTCAATTGTCAATTGCTCCACGTGCCTGGTGGCTAATATACTGAGTAGTTAGTGCAGATACAGAACATTTTTATCATTGAAGAAGCTTCTATTAGATGGTTAAACTAACTCTCCAAGCCAGGCATGGTGGTGCATACATGTAATCTCAGCACTTGAGAAGCTGAGGCTGGAGGATCACCATGAGTTGCAGGCCAGCCTAGATTATACAGTGAGGTCAAGGGCAACCTGAACTATATAATAAGATCCTCTTCACAAAATAAAACAAAACAAAACATAAACAAATGTCAGAATTAAAAGTACAAAAAAGGAAGGCACTATATTCATACATATCTGAGGCCAAGTTTGGGATCTTACTGTAAATGATTTTTGAATGAATTACTTTACCGCTTAATAGGAGCTGTATGTTTGAAAGAGAAAACGACATGATAAATTTATGGAATGGCTCGCCTTCCTTACAAATGAAGGAAGACTAAAGTCAGCACCTTGTGTCTTCCCAAGGGAAAAGCCCTGTTCTGGTTTACTGCTCTTTGAAGGTAGAACTCCTTGCCTTCTATCCACTGGCTGCAAAAACAAATGTCACATGATGTTCCCATCTCCTGCTCCACCTTTCCTGACCACTCGCCCACAAATATACACACACAGGATGGGAGTTGAGAGGCTGATACCGAGCTCAGCTAGAGACACTGCTTCAGGGAGGCTGTGTGCTCTCAGCACAGTGCACAGCTGGCTTCACTGGATACACTTTGCTTTCCTGACTCACCATCCCAGTGGCTTTGATGAACACAAACAAGGCTGTCTCCACGGTCCCTATTCTTTCCAGCGGCCAGCATTGTTACTTTCTTCTTTAGAGGCTATGACAGCAAAGAAAAGCTTAGATGTATTGCTAAGAATGGGAGTAGACTTTTTCCACTTTCGTTAGTGTTTTCCAGTATTGACTAAAACAAGGGAGAACAAGCAGGGGCTGAAACACAGCACAAGGAGTAGCAGTGTGATTGCAGATGAAACACTGTCTTTCAGGTCTGTGTAAGACCTGAGCCCAAGCCCAACTTGCCCACTCCCTCCCTTGCTGTGTGACCCTCAGCAAGATGTCTGGCTTCCACCATGCCCCACATCAGGACTCAGTATCGTGAAGATTAAAATAAGATCACCAATAGAAAAGAAAACTGGAGCAAGGTGTATACCCACTTCATCAGTTGCCAGGTTTTCCTGCAAATGTACTGCAAGAGCCAGATGTCTTACAAATTCCAAATGAAAAGTACACACAAAACCTTTTGTATCTCTTCGATGTCCTGCAGAGCTGACGTGTTTAGCACCCCACATTGAGAGGAATGAAAATGGTAATAAGTATGCTTCTAATGATTGGGATTCTCCTTTTTTCTCCTACCCCAAGTTGAATCCTGGATAAAATCAAACAGTGCACAGAAATTGCTTATGGACCTTTGCTTTTCAAAAAATGCATTGATCTTGTGGCAAAGCATTTGTATTACTGAACGTACACAGTGTTAAGGAGAATACAAAGACAATACCTGTAAGATAATCCAGACATTCTAGTAGTTTCTTCTCTCGGGAAAAATCTAAGGCAAAGGTGTCAAATGTGTCATTGAGGTTGATTTCAGGAATTAAGACCTGAGAGGACGCAGTTGCCATGGAGACTCTGTAATTGAAACAAAACAACTTTTTAGAGATGTCAAGACGGATTTCTCCATCACTATGTGGGAATGAAAAAAAAACATGAAAAGCAATATCATTTTTAAAGGAGTGTTGTTGTTTTCACACACAGCTTTAGGAAGAATCTCCGGATGGGAGAATGCAGTAATGCAAAGCAAGTGAACACAAACTTAAAGAAGCAGGGGCACTGGGCAAAGCAACAGAACGGCTTCCCTTTGCTATTTTATTAATGGAAAAAGAATTCCCTGTGGAGGCGAAAGAATATTCATATTTCATGCTGCTGTGTATTTAACAGCCTGGCCCCATCACATCTAACCCCAGCAAGAAGCACATAGCTTCAGGCATTTCTTCACACATCTGTCTGGAAAACTGTTTGTTCCTGCAGATTCGCCCCTGCTCCACTTCAAAGGGGAGTCTCCCAAATTTCCAACTGCATAAAAGGCAAAGTGAAGATTAAAAAAGAATGTTTCCAGATATCGGATTAGTTTAATCAATTACTAGCCTCCCTCTAAAATAAACATGAAGAAAAGAGTTTTTGTCTGGCTCCTTTTCATTCTCCTCATATTCATTTTTTTCTACCATATTCCCAGCAGATGCCATAGAAAATATTCATGAGTATTCTTGCAGATTTCCCTGGGGGCTGCATGGTGTCCTCTGTGTCTCAGGCCTTCTGCTGAGAGGAAGCTAGGCACTGGAAAGGCCCGCTTTCCTTCCAGGTGCTCTAAAGTTCACGTGTATAGGTAGCAACAGCAAAACAGACTCACTGACTCAAAGGTGCAAATGATTCTCCTCAAGCCAAGAAAATCGTGCCCTCATGTATGCTCCTTCTGAGCCCATCAGACCACATGTCATCTTGCTGAGTTCTGTGTTTCGCTCTCAAGTTCCATCAACTTGAGGGCACTGGGAAGTTTTGTGCAAAGAAACAACTTCGAGATGATTTAGCTCTAAATGTAGTTACTTATTTTCGAATAAACACCATTGATGGTCATTTATACAAGGCAAGTGGGAGGATTTCAGGTCAACACACTTCCATTTAGTATAGAATATTTTTCAGTCCACTTACTCAAAGGGTGACATTCATGTTGAAATCATGCAGTGAGTCTTAAAGCTTTGGATTTTAATACAGATATTATATTTTAACTATAAAGTTATACCCATGCATATATCCACAGAGAAGACTATTATCCAGCCATGAAAAGGAATGAATTCTAACACAGGCTATACTATTGATGAATCTGTGAACATTATGCTAAAACTTACTGAGCACAAAAGACACTATACTGTGTGGTCCGCTAGTACCAAATAGACACAATAGGCAGAATCACACACTTTAAAATGTTTATTTTATTATGTGAATTTCCCTTCTATAAGAAATTACCTTTGAAATGTCTAAAATCCTCGTACATACAAAGAAATATAAATTTGTACTCCTGGAAATTTTTCCATGTTATATAAGGAGGGAACAAGATAGATTATAAATAACGACCTATGTGGAATAGTGTTGGAATCTACAGATTCTAAAGAGAAAAGAGCTCTAAAAAGAAGAGTTACACTACGTAAAGGGGGATAGAGAATCTGACTTCAGTTCTGGACTGATTCACCAAGATTTTGTTGTGTGATTTTATTGACTAATCACACCCAAAGGAATTGGGCTAATTGTTGATGCTAACAGTTTCTAATTTAGAATAATGGATATGAACATGTTTGTTAGTTCAAACTGAACTTTCAAAAAATATATTTATATGGCCAGGGATACAGCTTAGTGGCTTAAGGACCTGCCTGGAAAGTGCAAGGTCCAGAGTTCGATCCCTGGTACTGTAAAACAAAAAACAACAACAACAAACAAACAAACAAAACAAAACCTGTTTATGAGGCCCTTAAAATATGCCCCTCACTAAAAGAGCCACAAATATTTGCTTGAGTGCAGAGAAGGTTAAAGAAATGCTACGGTGTCATCTGCACGCCTCAAAACACATTTCACGGTGACAACCCCACTTACTTCTGTTTCATTCCACCCAACAGGGAGAACTGCACTAGGCTGTGTGGAGACAAGCACCCAATTCCGCATCACATTGCTGTTCTACTCACACGCAGCACAGACTGCGTGCTCAACAGGTCAGACTGCTCTGCTCACGGACAATCTGGCTCTAGTGTTTGTCCCAGTCAATGGCTGCCATAGCTGCTTTGTTGAGGCTCATCCAAATAGGTTTTGTTCCTCCAATTTTCTCATAATTCTATGGCCAATAAAGAATGCAATAAAATATGTTTGCATTGAGGGGCATGTCAAAAGTGCCTGCCTTCTTCAAGGTAGGAATGTTGTGTGGGGGCCAAGAGGATGGAGGTGCCCAGCCCAGGAGGCAAAGACTGACAGCAAGAAGCTTGGAGATTACTGTAGCTTTTAACACCTACACAGTTTTGTCTTGATGGAAGGAAAGATACTTATCTCTGGCTCTAATTTCAACTTCTTGATTGGAGTGACAGGGAAGGGGAAATCTGCCAAATTCAACATTTTAGGCTGTGTTTTTATTTCCCAATCCCTTCTTGCCCATCTTCCGGTGTTTTAGATGAATTTCCAACACCTAGCAGGGCTGTTAGCGCTACACCACTGTCCCAATTCTTTGCTTTACAACGGTTATGTGTCTCTGTGTGTGCACATTTGTGTGAATTTGTGCATCCCATACACGTGCAGATGTGTGTGTGTGTGTGTTGTGTGTGTGTGTCTTAACATATTAGAGTACATAGAGTGTGGGTCCCATCCTAATGATTCAGAGAGAGGGATACACAATGCTCCTGGTTTATATTTCTGCTTTAAGCTCTAATCTAACCTCCAGGACACATAGCTGTTAGTGACTACATAGAACAAGTTTTCCAGAAGGTGGAAGAGCTATGTGGTTCCCAGAGTTTCTGTCAAACAAGGTACATTGCCATGGTAAAACACAGTGATTGTCCTTGTGACAAAATATCTTTTACTTTGGCCAATTTGGGCTTTTCCACACATGTCTGTTCCTGGAATCTGTTGTTATCATAATACTTATTAACACTTTACAGACTATACTTCAAAACCCACACATGAGATATTCTGTAGTTCTAAGAAGTAAGTGACATCTTGCCAGAGCTCACAACTGGTGTTCTCAGCTTTATCTTCTGGAAAAGCCTAACAAATCTTCGAACTGCCTGCAATGGTAAGAAATCCAGAGCTTACCTTGGAATTGCAGAACCTCCAAGCTCTGAAAAATGAATTCTGTTCAGAGGCAATTTTGATAATTTGCTGCTGAAAGCAATTCAACTCTTAGAGTCTTTGTAAGCACTAGAGCAACTTTTCAATGCCAGATTTGGTGGACAGTTTTGCCCACCTAACAAAATGTTAGAAAGATACACATATAATCACACCGAGCACCTAGGTATTAGTGTGCTGGAGAATATAGTGTTACGTATGCAATTGACAGTCATCCAGTGAGTAGGAAGGAAGGAAGGAAATTGGCATTTGTTGCACATTTACCTTGTGACAGAAATTGGGTTAATTAATGTTTTTACTGTATTATTGCATTTCACCCTTACAGCTACATTAGATAGAAATATTCTGCCCTGTATATGGATTCATGGGCTCATTTATTCACAGTGGGAAGTTTGCAATGTGCTGGGGCTATAGCAGTGAAAATAAGATGGCCAAGAAGCCTGCCCACTTGGAACATATAAGCAAAATTAGACTCAGAAGTGTTAATGAGCAGCCTCAGTGCTATCTATAATCACCAGGCAATTAGCACATAGCTAAACCTGTTAGTTACAAAGGATATTCGTATCCTACATTGTAAAGCTTGAGGCTCTATCATCTTGGGGTTGAAAGACATTTCTGAATTGAAAACTAGTTTTCCAGTTTGGATTCAGCTTCTAGGAAAACATATCCCTTTAACTGATTCACTGATGTTGGAAAATCTCTTCTGAATCCCACATCTTAGAATTGATGCAGGATCTAAAGTTTATTCTCGGTTCCACACTTGAGGAGCATAAAGATGATCTGGAAGCCCTGTATATAGGAGAGAAAACCCAGGACAATCACAAGAGGAGACAAAGCCAGGAAATCTTATCCTAGAGAAGCATGTCAAATGACAGGGTGAGGAGCAGAGGCAGGTGAACACACAACAGCACCAAACACACAACAGGGGTCACACTGAGAAACAGAAATGCTACAGAAACTTGTGTTTCTAGAATTCCCGTGATGCTTGAGACCATTTTCTGCGGAATTTGCAGCAAAATTTCACAGTGCAGGGCTGGGGAGATGGCTTGGTGGGCTAAGTGCCTGTCTGGCAAGCGCAAGAACCCAGGATAGATTCCAAGTATCACATGCTGTACCAGTCCTGGAACCCTGAGCACTCTGTGCAGCCCACCAAAACCAGGCATGGTGGCACATGCATGTAATCCCAGCACTGGGGAGATTGAGACAGGAGGAACACTATAAGTTCAAGCTGCATAGCGAAACCCTGTACCAAAATAAATAGATAAATAAAATGTTTTTAAAATTTCACAATGCAGTTTGTTATTATGAGCCCAATTTCTGAGTAATAGTGGCCCAATAGCTTACAGAATCATACTGAAAAGAGACCATTGCATGGACTCAAACCCAGGTTTCCAAACTTCTTGTCTAAACCCAGTGTATTTCTACTACACCCCAGCTCCTGGAAAGTGAACAGCTCAGGAATTAAGCCACATGTTTGACAAATAAGAAATGGGAAGAAGGGGTTTGCAGAAGCAAAGTTAAGGACTTTCATCAGATTTTTACAGGCACTGTGTATTGAAAATCAATAGAAGCACATTCCTCACGGAAAGAGGAATGAAAGCCATGCTTCTGTCCCTGAGGAAATGGGCCTGATAGGAGGAGAGCTGCGAGGGACCACATACACCTTGCCAGGGCTGTGGGAGATCACAGGTGCCACTCATGTGCTTGTGCCGGCCTTCAGCCGAGTGTGTCCTTTCAGCAGAACTGCTGGGGGCCTCACTGTCTCTCAGCTACTAGTGCAGTTTACTCATGTGGTACTAGTGGTTTGTAGGGGTCGCTTAGGATGCAGCTCATAGAAGCCACATCATCTGGATGTCACCCCTTTCTCAAGTAGAGACACAGCCTCTTGGACTCCAGATTGGGAACCTGACCTAAGTGTGAATGCCAGCGGCCTGCTCGGTATTTACTGCCATATTAGTGCTGTTTGGAATTTTTCACTTTAGGATGAGTAATGAGCAGTCAGACACAATCCAGAGAACGATGCAAGCATTTGGCCACTCGGAACCTAGGAGTCGTGAGGAAAGAAATTGGCCTCTCTTTACAGTAGGGAGAAGAGCATTTTAAGGACATAAAAGCGATGATAGCCAGCTGTTGTGCCTGTCCTTTAGAAAAGATCTGTGTCTCATCTGCTGGAACTTTCTCATATGTAAGAAGTAACACCACAAGCTTGTTGGCTAGGAGATTAAAATGATAAAAATACTGTACACTTAAGAACAGTGAAAATGGAAATCTTAAGGCCTACCTCTAAATGTTATTTTGAGAATTATTAGCAGAGTGTCTGACACAGGCAATCACTTAATAAACGTTATTTTGCCTTTTCTTTCTTTGAAGACATTCCAGCCAGAAGATGGTGAGCATTTTTTCTCCCCGAGGCCATGGACTGGTGAAGTTGAACCTGCAGACTATTTTGTAAATGGTTTAATTGGCCCACAGCCACACCCATTTGTTTCCATATTGTCTGGCTGTTCTGGAGCTATGAAGGGAGGGTGGAATAGTTGTAATCCAGATCTTACAACCTGCAAAGCCACAAATATTTACTTTCTGATGCCTTCCAGAGCCTGTGTTCTGGGATAAAGACCATCACAAGTGAACTCTTTGGTATCTCTCATCCATAAGGTTCTATTATTGCTTTGGATAAAGGGCAGCTGCATCAAAAATCAAAACAAATGATAAGCCAAGGCCATTGGCAATTGCTCAGAGATGTCACGTATATGCCATTTTGATTGTATTCAGTTCAATTTAGGGCTTCCCTTTGGAACCACTAGAATTGCTACAAATGTTTGAATCAGTGATGAGTAATTTTTGTGCCAATCAGTTAGGTATGCTAAAGGAATATTCAACTTTGCTAGGTTTACTGCTGAGCTGGCCCTTCCTTCATGTAGAATAGACTTTAGTAAAAAGAAGGCTCTATGAGAGTGACAATTAGGCCCTTTCTCTGCTGCATTAGTCAACTCTGACATTCTCTGGGGAGGTCCAGCTTCTCAAGCACATAAAAGTAGACCTAACAGAGAACATCTGTGCCATAGCTTTTTAGATAAAGAACCTGCAATGGAAGATTCCTTTTTATATTTTATCTTTATTTTAAGTCTGTTATCAAGTATATGATGAGATCAGGTCTGAGTGTCACAATGAATACTGTTCTTGTGTCAGCGTAAGAACCCCCAAGCAGGTTAACTGCATTCTTTCTCACTGGTAGACTCACATTTCAAAGGCCTTGAACTCAAAGGCTGTTACTGTAATGGCATCAAAGAGAAAGATCTTTAGTGGCAACAAACAACTCAAGGCCTCTATGCTGCCTGGTACTCGGCCTTGAAAATGAAAACAAATGCAAGGCCACCTAATCACACTAGGCACACCAGGGACCAGGTTCCTAAGAGCTTCAAAGCAGCCTGCACTCACCTCTCAGTGATGTTCTTTGCTGTCTGTAGGAAGCGAGCATGGTCATTCTCCTTGAGGGAGTGTTCGGCTTGTGAAATGAGGGATGCCGACCGCTCAATGCATTGCTTGCAGTTTGCAATCTGCTGAGCAAGTTTGCGAAGCCTCATCACCTTGAAGAAAAGACAGGGAGACACGTGGGTAGCTGGGTGGCCTCACTTAGTGAAAATCCAGCAGGCTGGCCCCTTTGGATGTAGCCATTTTATTGTATAGAAATCATTTTTCTGTAAAAGTTCCAAAAATAAGCAAACTCAAAGATCAAATTCTGAAAAACCCAGTTATGGGACACTTGTTTTAAATATATTTTTAATCTCCTTGAAGAAGTGTTGCTAATTCATTTTCTGAGGAAATACTGAGTTACTAATTACTTCCATGTTGATGGGAAAAAAAGGTGTCGCTCAGTGGCAACTTACAAAGAGTCACCGGACCTCTTCCCTCCACTTTCCATGCAATTAACATAAGACCATTGGGGACTCTGGAATTTTCTCTATCTCAGATTTTCAGCTGTGCTATCAAGAAAATAAAACATGTGCATAGGCGCAAATTTGAGGCTTAAGTAAAAGCTAGTTTGTAAAAAGTTCTTTGTGAGTCACGCAATAAAATTGTAAGAAAAGCATTAGGTATTACTATTTCCCATACTACCTAAAACTCATGTGTTAAATTAGCAGAAAGGGAGCATTTTTCCCATTGATTAATATTTTTCCTGTTGAGCAGATGAGAGAAAGCCAAAAAAAGCACAGCTGGGCCATTTCCTCCGCTGGGAACGTCATTTCCAGGCACTTTGTGCTTGCTTGATAACTAAGAACTATTTTGATAAGCATTTCCCAGTTGGGATAAAAACGCACATTCGCTTCTCAACCTCCATTCCAATTCTTGATTCTGTCTTGCTTGAAAATGACCCTAGAGTGTAATTGACCACAACCTCTCAGGCAGGCCAAGAGGAGTCCCAGGTAACCCACTTGACCACTGCTCTAGTGTTTGAAAAGTACTGAGAGATGAAGCCCTCTGGCCAGAAGCCAAGTTAAAATTAGACTGCTAATTGGAATTGCCCTGCACCTACTGACCCCATCCACACACCCGGGGACAGGTTTTGGCTGGCTTTATGATAATTCCGAATGGAAAATAGCCTTGGGTGAAAGGGTAAGGAGGGGGCCGTCTAATCTGTCTTACAGACAAGGCTGGCTTGGGCTTCCTCCAGAATTCCTGCTAACTCCAAGAAATTCCTTCTTTCTCAAAGTCATCATTATCATCCGGACAACTCTAATCGAAGAAAAGGAAGGAAAGAGATGTCAGGACTTGAGGCCTCTCAGGAACAGCCAATTCCAAGTATGTACTGCAGCAAACAAAGGAAGTCGCTGCTGGCTTGAGAAGCAGCAGGCACCAGATTTCAGGCAAAGGTGAGATGAACTACTGAAAGGAGAGCTAGAGCAAAATACCAAAATGTTGGGACAAACAGTCTGTGATGTTGAGCCTGGGGAAAGACATACCTAATTGTAATTGTAGTAACTGTCTCCAACAGATGACCTCTGTACATTAGCTGACTAAGCTACCCCTTATTTTACCCCAAATAGAATTGAGCTTTTGGCCTCGTTATATCCATGGGCAAAGCCAAGGAAACCATCCAGTCCAATTGGGGATATTAGAACACACCCATTAGAAACTGTCAGAGGAAGGAAAAAATCCAGGAGGAAAAATAATATAGAATCCTTAGATTCCCAAGTGGATGGGGTATTTAAATTGAAGATGTTTAATACAATTGTAGAAAAAGAAAATAAGGTCAAAGTATTTTTTTAGAATAATTTCATGCTAATCAATTACGCTTGGATGTGGCTAGGAGACACCACACCGATTATGAAGGTGAGGATGAATGGGCTCCCTTTTCGTGTTTTCCTTCTCTCACAACACTGAAAATTAAAAAAGACAGAGGAGGAAAAGAAAAAAAGCCCTAAATTGAGCATTAATTGAAGTAAGACAAAACAAGAGCCTTTGGTGAAAATACCAGAATGTTCTTCAGAGAACACTGGGGCACAATTTTAATTATAGGTCAATGTACAATTCCATGTGGTGTAACCCTAGTCAGAGACTCTCAAACAGAGGGCTAAAAAAATAAAACAAATCAGCCAGGATCTTTTTGGAAGGAAAACTGTAGATGTCAGGGTATAGCCTTCAATATTCTGTAAGGAACCTAATTTGCAGAGTGGCCAGAGTTTGCACTGCCATAAGCAGTAAATGCTTTGAATGTTCAGGTGATGAATTCTTAGCGCATCCAGGCGTAACATTTAGAACACCAAGTAGCTAAGGAGAAGAGTAAGTAGTAGAGAGCAATCTTGGTAAAAAAGGCGTCTGATTTTCTAAAATGTTTTTTCACAGCCAGGTGTGTTGGAGCATACTTACAATCACAGTAATCTAGGAAGCGAAGGCAGGTGGATTACAAATTCCAGGTGCCTCGGGATTAGGGCTCAGTGTGAAGACCTTGTTTAGATCTCTAGTATGGCAAAAAAAAAAAGGTACACATGTGCATGCGTGTACGTGTGCATGAGAGTAATTGAGCACTGGGTTTTGAGATGTGTATTTCCTAGTGTAAGTTGCATTATTAAAAAGAGAAAAAGAAACAGTGCAGTGAGTGTTCCAGCCTGTTTATGTAAATGAAGGTCTATTGGCATACTGCCACTCATTCAGGTATGCAGCATGTATGGCTGCTTTTGTGTCATGACACTGGGCAGAAATGAATGGCTGCAATGGGGACTGTCTGGAGAAGTCGGACGGCTTATCAGCCTCTCACAGCAAAAGTTTGCAGACTCCCAGCTGCAGCAACTCTGGGCAAATGATTGGAGCCCCACTCTGAAACACTGTCCTACGTGCTATCGCACTTTAAGTGCTGACACACAGCACTGAATAAAACACTTCTTTTTCACTAAGCAATATTTTTATTATATTTAAAATTCCAGTAAGACAAGTATTTAAAAGAAATGCTACATGGTGACACAAAGAATTCTACATAGGCAAATCTTACTGCTGCAGGGAAGTGTTTTCCCAGCCAACTCTTAGATTTTCCTTTAAGAAGTGAGATTGTGGGGCTGGGGATATGGCTTAGTAGATTAAGTGCTTTCCTGGCAAGTGCAAGGGCCTGAGTTCAATACCCAGTTCTGCCAAAAAAAAAAAAAGTGAGATTGTCAGAATAGCTTTTGGAATTTACTCTATATTCAGCAGGGGAATATTTCATGTGCCATAATCTCCTTCTAATGGGGGGGGAGGACACAAGGCTTTGCTATCATTTCATTTGCTGTCTGTTATACCTTCCACATTCTTAAAGGCAAGCTTATTTCACTTTGTATGCTTTTTAATATATATTCACATAGGTCTGATACCAAAAGTATTGTGCCCCAACAACGAACCCTCTCCATTAAAACAAATGTCTGACCGGGACTCAGCTTCTCTTCATGGCTATGGGAAGTTCCGATGTTTAATCCATATTTATTCTCTTAAGTATTGAGGAACGGGGGTACAATGAAAGCAGCGAAGAGAGGGGATATTTTTGCTGTCCATCTGTGGCCTTCACTACAGTAAGTCGAATACTAAAGGTGCGAATTTTCAGAGATAGGAATGGACCTTGCATTTGGAACAATCATAGATGCCAACACATTGCGGAAGTAGCTCATGTGTCTGTCACACCTTGTCACAGTCGTGTTGCTCTGTGCTTTCTGTACAGTTTTCAGTCAGAGCCCAGTATGTTCAGCAGCATTATTTACAGTATTTTTGTGCATATGTGTTTGTTTTTTTATGATTTGCACTGTATGTTTTTGTCGATGGTGTATAATACTCACTTGGTTGGACTTACGAACAAATTTGACTTATGAATATTCTCCATGAATGGAACTCATTCTTAACTCGGGGACTTAACTGCATTCTACTATTTGTCTGAATGTCAAGCACACTGACTCACTTCATGAGGAGTTTCCCATCAGCTCTTGAAGGTGACATAAAACATACGTGTATCCCTTACTACTGAGTAAAACCAAAATTCCTTCCTAGGCAGTGTCCCTACCAGAAACTCCTATCTGTGCAGCTATAAAGACTGTGGAGCTCTTTCTTTCAGAGTGAGTGCAATGTCTAAGAGCAAACTACAGCATGTGTTAATATGTCACTTGTCATTTTCTGCCAACCTCTTCTGCTGCAGACTGTGTGGTGAGCGGATTTCTGCCAGGTTACCAGGGCTAGAGGCCATGGAAAGAGGCTGATGAAATTTACTTTTGCTGTCACAACTGTGCTTGCTTTTCCCTCCATCCTTCCATTTCCAAGTACTTTTCAGAGGCCCCATGGTCCCTGCCCCTGAATCTGCCTTCAGATTGCTTGGCCCCATTCTGGGCCACAGGGGCCGAACCCAGAGCGGGTCCCTGGCCAACACTTCCCCTCCCTGCCTGGCACTCAGATTTCCAGGCTTTTGCTGTTCATGTCTTCCCTCTTAGAAACATGCCAGTGACACAGAACACCCTGACCAGGGATTCAGGTCACGGTGCCCTCCAGGCTTTGAGGTCATTTAGTCCTTCCTCAAATACTAACCCAAACCAAAGCTGAACTGCACCCTCCTCTTTCCCAAGTATCATCTGCCTTCTAGTAACTGCCTTTTGAAATAGTGTCCCTGAGCAAATACCACACTTTTTTTTGGTACCAGGGATTGAATTCAGGCCTTGCACTTGCCAGGCGGGTACTTAAGCCATTGAGCTATCTCCCTGGCCAACCGAGCTACGTCCCTAGCCACATACTTTGTAAAAGTATGAACAATTTTTAACATACATACATAAAAATGAAAAAAAACCAATGTGATGTACTGTCACGTGTGTGGTACCAGCTTTACCAAATCTCAATACTTTCTTTGTACCAACTTCAGATTTTTCAAGAAGAGCTAAAATATCTATAATACAAAAGGCCCTGTGTGACCCTGCAAGATCTCATTTGTATCACTTTAGAAGTAAAGACTTTCCTGAATTCAAAGTTCTGAATTCCTAAGCATGGTGATGTACTCATGCCTAAACAATGTATGAGGTTTGGGGGTAGTTTATTGAATGTTCCACAGTTCTTCTATGTAAATCATACAACTTCTCCATATTTTGTGATTTGTCCAGATTAATATATATCACTAGAGCAATTAAGTCATTTATTTTAACCTCTGAAGATTCTCTTTATATAATATATAATTTATGTCTTATAATCAGCTTTATTGAGATATAACTAATATATAATAAAACTGCACATACTTAAAGCATACCTGTCATCACTTTCTCAATATGAAGCCATCACCACTCGTTTTATGTCTCAGTCTTTGCTTTGCTTTACAATCTCATGTTCTAGATCTTGGTCTAAAATAATACTTTCTACTCTGAGATCTTGTACACACCTTTTGTGAAAATGTTGTCTGTGTTTGATATTAAGGTCATACAGTCTGCATAAGACGAGTCTTTCATATTTGCTGAAACTGGGACCTGGTGTCATTTTTGGGGGGTTAGGGAATTTGAGTTGAGGAGATGTTCATGTAATGATTAAATAATCTGCTTATTAATTTTTACTTATTCAGGTTTTCTACTATGTATTTACTTAAGTTTCCAAATTCTTGGCAAATAATAATAATTTTGTTATGTTTAAAAAAGAACTGTAGTCTTTAGACTAGATTTTTATCCTCCCTCCATTTTCCTTTTTTTTTAAATTAATTTTATTGAGAAACAAATAGCAATAAGATGGTTTCAAAAGTGATTAGTAGGACAGTTTCAAAAATTAATACATTGCATATTGTTGTCTCTGTAGTGGTTATTCATAGTATAAGATGCAGACATATATTGTCTAAACACTATTAGTACAAATCTTTCTTCTCATTGAGTTGAGAGAAAGTAGCTCTGTATCTATCCCAATTATTTTGTATATACAGATACAAAATGGTCTTTCATTTGTGTCCCCTTTTTGTTTAGTTTTGTCAGAGATGAGTATTCCATTGGCATTTAAATATTGTAGGTGTGTGAATTCAGCAAAATAGTCCAATATAGAGAGCAAATTGGTCAAGCAACAGCTGTGACACATCCACATGGCTGACACTGACAAAGGATCTACAAAATGCAGTACAGGGTTTCAGGATAAATCCTGAGGGAATTTGACTGATCTTGGCAGATACAAAAGTTTCATTTCTTGTTATATAGGTCTTGCTTTATCTTGGTCTTGACCATCTAGCAGAAAAATATAAAAACGAGGTATAAAAAGTAAAGCCATATCAATATGCTGGCTGAGCTGTACAAGGCTCAAGTCAACAACTTCTGGCATTGCCAGTCCTATGGATAACCTACTAGTATTATGCACTACCGTTTTCCTTATTTAGGGCTAGTACAACTTTGTTTCATGAATTGCTCTTTACAAGTATGAATCCTCTTAATATGAATTGGCAAGCTTTTATAGTAAGGGCCAGAGAGCCAATATTTTAGTTTTGGGAAGCTAGACAGTGCTTCTGTCATACATATATTTCTGTCTTTTTTTTAAACAAGTTTTAAAACTAGGGAAAATTCATTCTTATTCATAATTGTTTCAGTGTTAGGCTATGAGCTCTTCATTGATGACACCTTTGTTTTCCTTATTTTTTTGGTATTTATTTATTTATTTATTTAGGTATTGGGGATCAAACTCAGGACCTTGTGCTTGCCAGGCAGGTGCTTAAGCCACTGAGCTAACTCCCTAGCCCATCTTTGTTTATTATTTTTATTCTTCTTGCACTGACTTTATTCTTTTATGCCTTCTCTAACTTTACTTAAAAACTATTGTCTCTTTTCTTCTCCTTTAAGGAACTGAATATTATCAATTTGCTTCAAATATTTTTTAGCTGCTTAGATATAGATCTTTCATTGTGGTGCATTTCTAACTTTAAAAAATTAGTTTGAAAATATGTTTTTATAAGAACATATTTTAAAGTTTCCAAATGTAAAACCTCTTATTTTTATTGAGGATAATATCTAACTAGACATAATATATGGTCACCGAGGAGGGGTTATTTGGTATTCAGTCTTTGCTAAATTTGCTGATACATCCTTTCCAACTAAGGATGTGATTATTTTTAAATGTTTCACATATAGATTTTCATTATCACTGAGTTCAAACTCAATGGACATCTGCTGCGCTTTCATGTTACTGACTCTTCTGTATCTTTCTGTACATACAGAATTTCACAGGCAGAGGCCAAAACTCAACTTCCAAATTTCTCTTGCAGCTGTTTCCTCTAAAAGTGTCTACATTTACGTTCAAAACTGCTCATTTGTTGCTTTCCATTTTTCTTATTTTCTTGCTTTCATGTTTTTACATTTTTCTCTTTCAAAATCAAAGTTAGGCCTTCATGTGTCACTTCAAACATTTTAAGACTATTTCTTTTGAGGTTTTTGAAAAGTGTTTTTTCACAAAACTAATTTCATATCTAAGGTAATGTGGTCTGCTGATTTTGTTGGCTATATTTCTAGGAATTTCAGATTCCTTTATTTGTTTTGAAATTGAGCTTAGAGTTTCAGTTTTGAAGGGAACAAGTCCTGTCTTCTCTCTTTCCCTCATCGGTTTGCCATAGCTGACAACCCTCAGCGTCCACATTTAGAAACTGATCTTATCTCTGTGTTTTGAGTCTCTTGTTTTGTGGGTTACAAGAAAGAGTATAGCACAGTACTCAACCTAACTTCTGACTTGTTCCACAGTCTTATACCTAAAGCATTTTTTGTCACAAGCTATGGCACTAACCAGAGGTTGGTAGAATAAAGTAATGCATTCTAAAGCTAGCAAAGTTTTTGAATACATTAGAGTATTTATAAAGATTATAAATTGTGTTTTAATACAATTTGCTGTTGTCATAAAAATTAAAACATATAAGCAATAGGAAAGAGACACTATTAATACATCGATTAAGGAGTATATGATACAGTGCAAGTAAGTATTTTGCCAGTATTAGGTTATATCTATCTTAATTATCCCAAGGGCATAGGAAGTACTTTATAATTTCAGTATTTAAACTCTGGTTGATTTTTAATTTATTGAATACTGTGCTAATTGCTAAGATATAGTGGTAAGTGTGAAATTATCCTACTTTGTCTTAGACAAGTGAGATAGAGTACATTGGCCATAATAGACATAATAAGCCTTCAACATGAAATAGACTAAGACAAAGGAGAGAATTATAGAAACTACAAGAAAAAAGGTGTTCACAATTGACAAAGCCACTGAAATACTGGGCTATATTTTTCTCCAGTAGAAAACACAAAATCTTCTATCATAGAAACCATACCTTCCCTTCTTTTATCTTTGTTCCAATTATTTGTCGTCTTTGCTGAATGATCTCAATCAGAAGATCACACTCCTCCGTCAATTTGGCTTCTTGACGTGATGCATTCACCTTTAGGATGAATAAAATAGGAAGTGTTAGTTTGGTCTTGGTTTTCAGCTAAATGCTATTTTAATATAGAGTAGTATGTATCTGTTAGCCCCTGAAATGTGTTTTAAATGTTAATTCTCCCTGTTATTGTGCAAGAATGGCAAATATAGGATGTATAGATCCACTTCCTATATGTATGCTTGGAAGTTATTATTTAATTATAATCCTTTCTGACAAGAATACAATATAGGAACATGGGCATATCTATTAACATCAGTTAGAAATTGATGTATGAAGTGAAATACCTTTGTAATTATTGTTTTCACATTTTGAAAATATGTGTTCAGATTTGTCATACTAAACACAAAAAGATAATAAAAAACATCCTTACTGTTTTATGGAAGACAGACTACTATCAATAACTTTGAGAGAGGGACCAGGGAGATAGCTCAGTAGAAGAAGTGCTTGCCTGGCAAGCACAAAAGTCTGAGTTCAATCCCCGGTTCCACCAAAATAATGATAATAATGATAATAATAATAACAATAATAATAAAAACTTCGAGAGAAATTTTCCAAAAGCGATGTGCAAAGCTCATATCATAGTTATTTAATACTTAATTGTAGAATCAAATTTTTATTTAATCTTTATAAAAACATCAAAAATTACAAAAAGGATGGCTTGAAATTTTTTCAGTCTTAAAAGCTAATTTAAAATTTTACTTTTGGCATACTTAAAGAGCAAGGTTCTACCATCAGAGCATCACATTCTCATGAAAAGGTGGATCATTACAGGATGGATTGCATTTGAAATTTTTAAGACCCATTGTATGCAATGGAAAGTTACAATTAGCTCATTCTTGGCAACTGGACTTGGGATCTACTTTGTATATGGTATTTGCTCCATCTCATGGCAATACTGCAATGCTTATTCACAAGCAGCAACCCAGGAATCACAGCTGTGGAAGCTGTAGGCAGCATGTACCCACGTCATTATTTTGGCACCAGTGCTGAAGTTGTAATGCTACAAACAAGGACAATGGCAGTGACTATTCAAGCATATCTCTGGAGGGAGACAAGGCCCAATTGGGAAAACTTTTGACTTGAAAGATTTTAACTGGAGTAATTTCATGCTTTATGAATGAGATAAATTGGAAGTTGTGTCAATGAGGATAACTGTCCACTGATTGTGGCTCAGAGAAATTTGTCCTCTTTCCAGATGCCCAGGAGCCCTTAGAGTTTGTTTCTTTCATCATCACGTACAACAAAAAGAGTAGTGAAAACATTGAGCAAGTGATGGTCATCAGCCATTTGGAACAAAGCATGACGTCATGTCCTACATTATGTCAGCACACAGGTATTTGCTGAATATTTGTTCAGTTAACACAGAAAGCTTTCAAAGCATTGATTGACAAGTGCAGTATACAGAACTTTTGTTAAAACTTCAAGGAAGAAAATTACTGAGCTCAATTTATCTTACTTTCATATCATCATTTCTAGTTCCCCTTGAGGTTTTCCAAATAAATTTAGCTTTCTATTGAAATGTTCCCATTGAAATTTACTCTAAATAAATTTCTTATCTTCTTTTACGACTTCAAATTGAATTTAATAACTAAGAACAACTGAGCTGTAAAGGGAAGGAATCATTTTGATAAAATGAGTGCATTTCGACGGAGGAAGTGAAATTTCTGGAACATAGCATGGACAAAGACTCTTTACTTGAACAAGCTTTAGTCAAGTGCTTTCTCCTGGGCCCATCTATGCTTATAAAACTGAATGTTAGTAAGAGCCATGCTAATTTGGTTTACCTAGGATCTTTCCCCTCCATGTCTGCTCCCTCTTAAATATCAGATCTTCGTCTTCCACCACACGCCAGGTGACGTCTGATCACCTTGGCCTGCCTTCAGTAAGAATTCTGTTGGGTTGGTTTACCCAGAATCCTCCTTACTTCTGATCTTTCCTTTAATGGGATCCATTTTATTCTCAAAATTTTTTGAATTTGAGTTACTCATGGTAGCAAAGTATTCAATTAATCACTGTAAATGAGATTCAATTTAGTTTAAATTTTGACTATTTGATTTTTAGGATGGATAGGTTAGCCTCACCAAAATAGTAAACTGATATCTACTTTTTTGAGTCAAGTATGTTCTGAGAAACATGAACCCACAATCACCATCACTTCAAAATTATAAATTCCCAGAAATTTGGGAACATGATCTGTTCATTTTAGGCCAAGTGTTTTCACTAAATCTTTTAAAGAATATGGACTGAACTCATTAAAACCAGGAATGCTCAATCTACTTTGATAAAGTTCCAAATTTTTGTTAATTCTAGAGTTATTATAGTCTTAAAAGTAAAATAAAATAAGCTAAATATTATCTTGTATTTCTGAAATTATTGCACTACAGTTAAGTTTTTCACAGATTTGCTATTTATATGTCACATATAAAGAGTAAATGGTTTGATTGGACTTCATTTCTTATATGAGTCATTAATTCATATATAGCAAGGTTTATGGGTAAGTTGCAATGTATATATGTTCAGGCGTTTCTACTCCTCAAGCTTTAGCTTTCATTTTGGATTCACATTTTTTATTTAGAGATAACTGGCACTGACAGAGTTGCTCTGAGTAAGGCCCATCTAAAAATGCAGAAAATAATCTCCAAACTTTTTTACCTCAGTCTACAGTTCCATTTTGTGTCACCAACCTAGTTTTTGGTCCCTGAACTAAAGGCCAGTGTGTATTGGAGGACTGGGGATATAGTTCCATGACCTAAGTACTGAGTTACTGAGTTCATCTCCAGGGGGAGAGAGAGAGAGAGAGAGAGAGAGAGAGAGAGAGAGAGAGAGAGAGAGAGCATTGGAGATAATTAGAGACGGTAGATGACTACTATAACCCACTTCTGGACCACATTGGAAATGGGACACTGGTTTCTTCAGAGCCCTGGATTTCTTAGAAGAAGATATGCTTAACATTGTAACCTTTCCCCATGGCAGCCTTCTCACTGCTACATTCTTTAAGCATGCTGATAAACAAATATCCTATCAGCCCCTGTACCTGAGAAACTCAGTTGTTTTTGAGAAACTCTACTTTGTCCTTACCCACATGCTCAGCCTTCCCCTTGTACAGCTTCTTTTCTCCTCTGGAAATGCCTTCTCATTTTTCCCTCAAGGATTTCTGTCATTCCTTAGAATTACCTTCATTTCTTTGCAACATACTCCCAATTCCTTGAAAGTTGGGTCAATTTCAATTTTTTCTGTAGTCATAATTTATTATCAACTCTTTTATATATGCTAACTCATTGTCTGAGGCTGTAAGTGCCATAGCCAATGTCATGCCAAGGTGAGTTCTAACTACTTTTATAAAACACTTGCAACTCTTGCTTTGAAGGTGCTGCACTCAATTTGTTATTTATTCATTCATTCAAAAATAGGCACTTGGTTCTAACAGTGTGTCAGATAGCATACAGTAGGCTAGAAGACAGATAAAGTCCCCATTATCACGGAGTTTACATATAATTATAGAAAAAAAGGAGGAACAAGTAAATAAGTAAAAATTTCAGTTCATGATGGGTGTATAGGAAAATTAAGACTCATACAGCATGCTCAAACAGCTGAGATGGGCTGATTTGCACTGGTCATAGAATTCTCTTTTTTTTAACAGTGTTTGTTTATTTTATTTTATTTTTTATTTATTTTATTTTTCCATAATTTTATTGATAAACAAATAACAATGAGACAGTTTCAAATCAAATTGGTAGGACAATTTCAATAATTAACACATTGCATACATTCTTCCTAGTGGTTAATTGCTGTACAAGATGTGGACATGATATCCTATTTACAAACACCATTAGAACAAATCACTTTATTCATTAAGAGAATGTAACTATATATCTATCCTAACCAATTTGAATACACAGATACAAAATGGACATTCATCTGTATACCCTTTTTTTGTTAAGTTCCGTTATTTGAATATTATAGGTGTGTAAACTCAGCAAAATATTCTAAAAGAGTCCAGTAGCCCATAACAGTATTGGGTCTTCCGCTTGACTGGCAATGTCAGAAATTGTTGAAAGTGAACAATGATGTAGAGTGTGCCTAAGGAGAGTCACATGGAGAGAAAACATTCTCTCAGGCTTTCACAGAGAGCACATTGGCCAAGCAATGGCCGTGACTCATCCACATGGCTGACACTGACAAACAATCCGAGGTACAGGATCTCAGGATAAATCCTGAGGGAATTTCACTGACCTTATCACACCCAAAAGATACAACTCTTGTTGCATAGGTCCTGCTTTGCCTTGGTCTTAACCATCCAGCAAAAAAGTATAAAAACGAAATATAAGAAGCAAAGCCATGCTGTTATGTTGAGCTGTAGGTTCATAGAATTCTCTGACAAGTTCTTTGAGGGATGAAAGGAAGCCAGCTTGAAAATGGGGAAAGAGCATGTTCAGGGTCTCCTGACCCTGCATTCAACAGGCTAAGTTCCTTAAAATCTCATCTAGGGGCCTGGGAAATAGCTCAGTGGAATAAGCGATTCCCTGGCAAGCGCAAGGGCCTGAGTTCAATCACCAGTTCAAAAAAAAAATTCATCCAATCCATACTTCATACTTGGTAACATTTTAAAAAATATTTATTTGTAACTCCTAAATCAATACTTGTGGCTTTTGTGCCTCTGCTTACAGATGCACAGAGTATCGGAAAATGTGAGTTGTCCTGCGCACACCCAGCTGAGGTTGAGTCAGGCGATGCTTTCTGTCTTTTGTGTTGGCTGTCCTAATGACAAGATGAGGATGACAGAGGAGTCTCCTAGTGGGGCTGCAGTCTCAACTCTGACACGTGAGTAGAGTGGCCATAGGTTACTCAATTTCTTCTTATCATCCTTTGCTCTTTTGTAAAAGAAGCATCATCTACCAATATGAGTTGGTTTTAGAATATATATGCACATATACATATTTTTTCCTAAGAGCAATAGTTCTACATTTAAAAATTCAGTGCTTATGGTGACTTTGTACAGTATAGCTACTACAAATAGTGCACATCACCTGTATTCACCTTTTGTCTGGTGTGTCCACAGTTTCTGTGAGCATTTTCGTAACAAGGATGGCAGAATGGGATAGGAAATTACATAAGTAGAACACTGAACAAGAGTCTTGCCTGTAGGGAGTTGTTGGCCCACTTTCTCCAATCCTGAGGGTAATTTTGCTGCTTCTCAGACTGTGACCTTCTGATCCACTATGGTCTGATTGGAATTAGAAAGCTTAATAATGAAGTGAGTGCAGAATGTAAACACTCCTTCCTGGCCCTTCTGCACCTGAGATCAAGGTCAGCATCAGAGTTGTGTTGTGTTAATGCTCATATCAGACACCAATACTCAGTTGCAGGCCCATGTAAACTGCTATTGAACTTAGCGTTTACCTTCTTTCTAGAAATGCAGCTACACAGAATCATTCCCCAGGTTAGTTAATGATAAAATAAATGAGTTCGTTATTTTCTGTAGAACATTTGGTTAGCAATGCACAGTAAAAAGTCCCCCCACTACGTTTTATGGTGTAATAGTATTACAGGATTTCAGGGAAGAGGTGGGGGTAAAGAGGACACATTTTTTAAAATGTGTATGAATATTAAAAGGATTTAATTACATACACATACGAAAGTTGGACTATGTATCTGTGAAATGTTCTGTAGCAGTCTGTAAGTGGTTGCTCAGTATTATTTCTAAAAACTTATTTTTTGACTTGTATTCAACTGCAAAATGAGATGTTCAGCACAGAGTATAAACATCATTAGAGTTCAGGCACATGTGGGCTTAAAAATCTTTGGAAATATTTTATGAAACTCTTTGAAATGAACATCAGTGAGGGCAAACTACTTGGCCAGTTCTCAGAGGTAAAACAGAACTAATATGCATTTCAGAAATCTTTGACTGTCTCATTGTGCAATACATTATGGAAATGAGTTACATCTATAAACATTCAGAATAGAACCTTCTAGTTCATCCTGTGAAAGGACAGGCATACTTGATAGATCGTTTCCTGTTTGTACACCGATGGAAATGCGGAAGTAAGTTTAGGACAGGATAATCCCAAAGTGTTGGAAACAGGAAATTTCACTTCAGGGTGTTGAGGAAAATGTGTGGTTGCACTGCACAATTCACTTGGAATTCCATAAGAATGGTGACCCCTAAAGTTATCCAACTCAGGAACCTTCTACCAGACTGGCTCAAGATAGTGCATTCTTGAAACTGTACTATCAAATCATGGGCCTTTTCCTTTAAAACTGAACCTTTGTATTGTTGAAACTACTACCACAGAGGCTGGGGGCTTCAAGGGCAACTATCTACAGATTTTGGAAAAATCAGCATTCATGGTTAAAAGCCAATGCTGAGTCATTCCATGGTGATTTAAATTAAGATGACATTGAAGAAGTTGGAAATTTATATATGAAGCTATGTCAGTGCTATTGTTTAGTCCCAAAGATACTTATCTCTGTTGCTAAAAGTATGTAAATTTGACTGTGCATCCAGTTTTTCAGTGGCATTTGTGGTAATAAAAAATATGGCATAACTATTCCATCTTACACAGAAAGAAAATGAGAGGAACTGATCCTAATCTGACTGGGGCTGGAGCAACTGAAACACATCTGAGCTGTGGATAAGCCAGTGCTTCGGCCAGTGAAATGCAGGTACAGAGAAAGAGTACATGCGGGCTCTGTACCCTGCTGTGCACTGCTGACCAGGTGTGCAAGAAATCTGAGGAGCTTGGGGTGCTTTGGATTTTATTGCCCAAGGCAGCTGTGATGCACATTCCAGACCCTGGGGCAGAAGTCAGACAGAGCTGCCAGAAGGAACAATGAAAGGGATTCTAATACTTCTGTTTGTATATAAAACTGAGCCAAGGGGAACTGAGTAAGAGCAGACAGTATTACTATAATTCATCTAATATGTTTATATATATTCTTCACCCTGAAGCTCTCTGACACCAAAGTCAAATACTTGCGGACCTACTCAAGTGGACGAGAGAGAGAATGGCCCAGTTCCCAGGGTATCTATCAGTCTTTGGAGAAGAAACTAGAGTACAGGACAATATTTTAATATTTGATTTGACAATCTGAGGGTTAATTTAATGTTTAACTTTTAACAGTGCTAGGGATCAAATCCAGGGCTTTGTGTGTGCCAGGCAACTGCTCCACCATAGAACTATATACTCGCTTTATGGCATTGACCATTTTTTATTAACTTTTTGAACTCCAGGAATGATTTTGTCAGAAAAATAAGATGTAGAATCCTTTCCTAATGTGCTTCTGCTGGGAAGTAATAATAAGGATACTGCGAATAGAAGCTGTATGCAATCTAGGCCTTAGTACAGTACCATGGTGGAATATAAGCGAAGAAGAGATCAATGCAATGTAATGATCTAAAGAATTTTTTATGTATTTGGTATAGGAATAAAATAAAACAGCTCCCAAGAACCTCATGATAAGTACTATTTTCTTGAGGTTCCTAAGATTATAAAGCTTAACCGATAAGGTAGTGAGATGTAATTAGAAATGCAACTGTGAACAGGGTAATATGATTCTTATAAATGAAATACAAATGTGACAAGGCAATAGAAGTACCCTGCAAAAATGCCACTGCCAGTGCCTAAAACTTTGAAACTTCACACAAAGGAGTTTTATTCCCAGGAGTGGCATATGGAACATATCCATCTGAGATGTTATTACTAATTTCTCAGTAAAGCAAAATCTTCAAACAAGGTAAAATAACTTAGAGGAAAAACATCTAAAGGAGGCAGGAGTTGAAATGCAGGACCTTAAGGAGGTCTGCGTTGGATTGAAATACAATTCTATATCACTTACTACTTGTATGTTCTTGGATATTTAATTAAACTAGTTAATTCTCTAAATGCATAAGGTAAAAATCCCAGTTCTTACCTAGTAGAGCAAATGTGATGATTCTACACATTCCACAAACATAGAACAATCTCACAAAAAAGAATAGTTCTTCTCCACATACCACTAGAGCCACAGCTGAGAACTTCTGCGGCAGACTGTGGTGAGAACCAGCAAGTTAAGGCAGGAAAAGCCATGGAAACCTATTCGGCACATAGTAATTAGTAAATCAGTGTTAACTTGCACTGTTGTTCATAAACTTCTTTTAACTGGAGAGTCCAGACAGAATTCAAGCCACAGGTTCTAGGACCAGCCAGACTGTGCCGATTACTGAAGACTTCCTAGTATGAATCAAAACTTTTATCCACATTGTATCAGCAGCTTTGGAAGGTGTAACATGAGAACAAATATAAGATTTTTAAAAGTTACTTTTAAATTTCAAATGAGTTTCATAAAAACCACTTTCTGCTACAACTGAGTGCAGAAAAGGATGGCAGAGAAGGTGCTTCCACGTCATGGAGGTGGTCGGGAGACTGCTTGCAAAGGGCTGCACAGTAAACATGTCCCCCTTGTGGGCCATATGCTCTCTGTTGCAAGCACTTCACTGGCCTGCTGCAGTGCAAAGGTGCACATTGATGATGTGAAACCAAGTGGGTGTGGCTGTGTGCCAGTAAAACTGTCCACAAAACTGGTGACAAGTCAGATGTGGCCTGAAGGCGGTAGCTTACCAACCTTTAGCATAAAGAACAGATTGTGTACTTCAGAATCAAAGGGATGTAGGCATGAAAAAAATGTGTTAGATGTTCCTGTGAATGTTTCCTTATTTGCACACATTTGATAAAGCATCTGTAAACAATCTGGCACGTAGTAGGTGCTCAATAAATATTAGTTGTCTTCTTTCAAAGTACCAATAATTATAATTCCTATATTAATTCTGTTATAATTTGAAAATGACAATACGCTTGCAGTATGAACTTTTATATTCACTATAATGTCCTACTAATTTTTGTCACAATTATGACAAAAGTGTGGTGTTTTTCTTAGGTAAATTCAACAAAGTTCAGTCTTATACTCTTGGTACTAGTATCACAGATTTTTCATTTTATATTTAGTGGTAACTCTGCTCAAAGCAGTTCCAGAATGAAGAAATGGAAGGTGTTGCTCATAATTCATTCAAAAATAATAATCTCCTCCCTTCCTTTCTCTTATAAATTAGACACTTTAGAAAACAAATGTTCCACACCCTTCCCTTTGGGCTGGGCTCATAGAATGAAAAAAAAATCTATTAACCTGTCAAGGGCACTTATCTCCATCAAATCTCTTTCATAAATTTTCTGAAAAGAGGTAGTGTTCTATTAAACAATTTTCAAGAAATCTGTTCAGCAATAATCAGCCTTTCTTGAGAGGACAAAGTGACTTACAGAACATGGTTATTTAATTGAATGAAAGAGGAGATGAAGGTGAGGAGCTTTCGACAAGGGAAGTTACTTGTAATGGGAAAAGGAAATTTCTCTTCTATGACCTTACATTAATCACTTTCGACCCTACATGCCACTTTACATTAAGTAGCATTCTTTCTGGTTGTTATGCTATGATTCCTCAATACTGATGTACTGGAAAAGTACAAAATTGGATCCATCTTCAAGCTTGAGATACTAAAGTCTACTATCCTGCAAAATTTGGAGGAAAAAGGATCAGAGAGATATCTGGTCTTTGGACATTGGTGAAATATATATTGTTGATAAGGCTTGAACTTGGAAGTAGAACTGGAAAATGTTAAGATTTATTCTGTCTTTATGATACATCTTCAAGTGTTGTCTATGAAATATCTTACCTCATTTTTGTCGCTCTAGAATTCTAACAGAAGTTCATCAATTCATTATTAGAAACCTTTGTTGCACAGTGGTTACTGAAGTACATACAACCAAAGTGAGCATGGTTTATAGAAATTGAATATATGAACTACAGTCACAATTGCGAAAGGCACTTATGCTGTTGCTCCATTTTAGGTGGCCCATGTTTTTACTCTCACTGAAGCGGAGTACCAGGCAAGGATGGAAATACCAACTGTTGCCAAGAAACACCAGCAGAAAATGGGGGAAGTGAGACATCCTCCATTCTCCCCGTCCCTCCCGCTGTCACCTGAAAGGTCTATATTTCTATATACAAACCTGGCAGGTAGTACTTTCTTGTTTCCCTACTTGAGAAACAGAAGCCTCTGTTGAGAGTGTCAGGATCAGGATAGGGGTGGGGTTGGACAGTGTCCTGCCAGGCCAATAAATGTGTTTTACCAAGACCACTTTTTCCAGTGAGATTAATCCCAGCAGATGACTCTGGGAAACAGTACAGAAGACCCAAGCTGATGAGGAAAGAGTGTGCTACTTGTCCCATCAGTGGTTGGTTGGAAGCTGTCGTTGGAAGTGGATGATCATTAAATCCACTCTGGAATTTGCCGGTTGTGATAGGTGCAGCAAAGTCCCTGAGCCTCGGTGTAGTGGACAGATAAGCACCACTGGCAGCTATAGACAGGAAGGTCATCCTGGAAGGGGACCACAATATGGCATTTCTCTAAGTCAGGGCTTAGCAGAGGTCAGAAGGGACCAGGTGTCATAGATCTCCAACATGTTCTGTAGCTCTAATGCCTTATGACCCATTGTGAGGCTGAACACTGATCACAACTAAAAGTGATTTGTGTACTAACCCTACTCTTTCTGAACTTCAGGGTCACAATCCACCTATGAGTGTTCATTCACAACAAGCCAATCATTAGTTCAAGTTTGGGCAATAGCTGTAAAGTTGCCTGGAAAAAAAATACATAAAATCTAGGGAGTCAGAGTAAAGCATGCATTTTCTTATCTAGAGACCCTTTGCTTTCATCATTTCAATTCATTGTGAAATTTTATTGACTTTCTAAAACAATGCTTTTAGAGCTTTAAAACTTTGCTGGAAAATTGATTTTTTTAGAGCCTGAGTTAATAACCATTCAGAGAAATATCTCCCTCCCTCCTCCCCTCTCTCCATTCTCCCCATCCCTCCCACTATGATCTGAAAGGTCTATATTTTATATAGAAACCTGGAAGATAGTACTTTCTTATTTCCCTACTTGAGCAACAGAAGGCTCTGCTGAGAGTGTCAGGATCAGGGTAGGGGTGGGGGCTGGAGAGGATGTCCTGCTAGGTAATAGAAACACTGCTTTAATTTCATCTCCAAAAAGACAACCTTCTTATTGTTTACTAGGATGCTTAAAAGAGGGACTTATTGGCATAATTCTAATTTTTGAAACCACAAACAAGAGGAATTCTTTAAGGCCATTTCATGAAAATTGAAGGAAAGCATGCTGTATTCTACCAAAATTAAAGCGATCCTTTCTTGCAGTAGCCAGAGGCTGTCTAGGTTAGCATTCCCATGTGTCTGCTTTACAAAAGCATCTGTTGTCATTATGTACCTGTACACCCACTCTGTCACCCCACATAGCTCATAGCTATACCAGACATGTAAAAAACAGCACGGAAACTGTCTTCCTGTCGGATGTCATCCCTTTGGCATCATTAGTTTCAGTTAACATTCTAAAAGAAAGAACATTTTGCATCAAAAACCAATAAGCCAACACTCTCCCCATGTAAATCCTATTTATAAGACCTGAAATTACTTCATTTAATTCAGTGCCTATTTTGATTCTGCCAGCAAACTTGAACCTGTTATGCAACCTCTGAATAACAGCTTCAAGTTTTCTCACTGGAAAATTTTACTTTTCTCTCTGCTTAATGTATAGAAAACCAGTTAGAATTTTTCCAAACTCTTTGCAACAGTCTTAAGAGGTCAGGAGTGGAAGCAGAAGAAATATTGACACCAGTGGACCAACAATAATAAATGAAGCTAATCTTAAGAACTTCAGGTATCTTTTGGGTGCTGCAATTGAGACTGTAGGTTGTGTACGTATGTGTATGGACATACATTTTGGAGTCAAGGAAATTTACATCAAAATCATGATCCAATGTTATCTTTTGACCTAGACTAACTAAGCCACTCTATATGCACACAATTACTTTTAAAATAATGATTCAAAAAAAAAAACAATTTTGGTTGAAAGTGGGTATTGGTTCATATTTTCTTTTACAAAACAGAAAGTATAGAGTGGATATCCAGGAGAATGGAAAGGAACAGTATAGGTTTATAATGAGGGATAGGTGAAGACCTGCTGTGACCTCTTTCAGACACAGCAATGCTCTTAGTGTTCAACTCTCTTACTTGTGACTTCCATCAGCCAATGCCAACCTCTTAGCCCTTGTTCAGTGGCACAGTCCTCAGGCTAAGTGAGAGCTCCTTAAGGAGTTTGTCACCTGTCCTGCTACTGTCCCCAGGGATGGCTGGCTACTGAAATTTACCAACACAGAAACACTATCCTGTATACAATTTTCTCAAAAGAATCTCTTCTCTTTAGGATGAGAATCTGTCTGGCATGTTGACCTATGCAAATGAGCTTATGCTGGAGACAGAACATAGGATACAGGTGTGTGGGAGAGTTCCACCCACTCACCAAGGGCCAGTGCCACTCACAACATCTAGGAGAACCTAGAAGACTGGCATGCATCCCAAGGAGGATAATCAGCCGGGGGAGTGAGTAGACATGGCCTTACAGACTATGCGTAGTGTTGCCCAAGGATGGACTGTGTCTACATAAATCAAACGCTATAGTTTTTAAGCTTTAGATTTATAGCAGAAATACTTTTTAAATTATAGTAGAAGTTATATCATAAACTCTTAGGAAGAGAAGTTCCTTCACTTGGTTGTAGAAATCTTTTTATGTTGTTCCGTGAGCCTTTTACATTCGGGGATAGCCTTGGGGCTTTTAAAATGCTGAATTTAAACTTTCATATTTCTTTCTCACAAATACCTAATACAATTGTACTTTGTGAATGGACATTTCATATACATGAGTCAATTTGTCATTTTATATACATGAGTCACTGTGGAATTTCAAAATTGGAGGGAAGCCCTCTATTTTTTCCTGCAACATTCAGGTATTAAAAGTAGAAGTCAGCTGAATGAAGGTAAAGGATAATATGTCCTCCTCTCATATTCCAGAATTATTGTGCACACAGGGGTAATTTGGGCCTATAGTAAGGAAGACAATTTTATATTCATTTACTGAGAAACAATAATTTGAAGCAAACATTAAGTTCAAAAGAACCCAACTGTCTGCTTGAGAGCCATCTGTTCACCTGGAACCGTCTTCTCTTGCCTCTGACTCTCACCTGGATCCATTAGCTAAGATCAGCTCTAGGAAAGCTGACGTTGAGCTAACAATAATGGCCATTTAAAAAATGTCATAAACTCTTGCTACTATTATTTATATTGTGGCAGAGATATTGTCACTGGTTTAGCCAGTCAAGTATTTCATATCTCAAGGCAGGGAAGGATGTGTGTAGAGTAGTATAAAGGAGATCTAGTAAAGAATCCCTATGTTGCACAGAGACTACATTAAGATGCACCACTAAAACCACGTCCTAGGGCTGGGGAGATGGCTCAGTAGAATAAGCACTTCCCTGGCAAGCACAAGGGCCTGAGTTCAATCCCCGGTTGCACAAAAATAAATAAATAAATAAATAAATAAATAAATAGATAGATAGATAAATAAATAAATCATGCTTGCTTTCTTCTTACTGCTTAGTCAGTGGGCCCCCAATTAAAGCTTATTACCCCACAAGTATTAAATTTGGAAATCTGTACTACTAATTTCAATATATCACAGAGATTGTCTTCATAGAAACATTTTAGTAACTCCACTCTGTGTCACCCAGAGAGTTCTGGCTGTGACAGTAGCTCTTTCCACCCAAACTAGAAAGCTGACAGTGAGAAGTTTAGGCAATGTGGGCTTTTTTAGATTAAAATCGAAAACTTAGGAATGTTGCTCAAAGAGCACTACCAACTAAGCTTTATATCTTCATTCAGAAGAGTAATAATATCTCATTCCAAAACACTAGGCTTTTATTGCTATCTCTGCTTCATCCTTATAAGTATACCCAAGAAAGCCACAGTATCCTGTGCCTGTTATAAATACATTTTTTAATGTAAGGGCTTTTTATTAAAGGGGAGACATTCTGAAATATGCTGGATATTCTTTTAAAAACAATGAAACAATCTCCACCAAAATAAAACTTGTTTGCTTCCTAAATTGCCAATTTTAGTAAATCTAGTGACATAAATTAGACATGCAAACATCACACGAGCAATAGTCAAAAACTGAGTTTTTCTCTGAAATGACAACATTCTCTATGGACCAAGTGTTTCTTTTCTCATTTGCCATGAGAATCATGAAGTCTCAACTTTACCACAAAATTCTCTATCATTTCTAATGGGTTTGTACAACTGTGTTTTATTCCCTTTAAAGAATTTTTTAAAAGCAATAAAAAAAAGCACAGTCTGGTTTCTGAATGCTGTCATTCGCCCTATCACAAGACCATCCTTTTACAGCAGTTTACATGGAGAAACCAGAAGCTGACTCTGCAAAACATTCTTTCAAGGAGTCAGATGGACTGAACCAAATCTTCATCTGCAAGGGACTATGGATTATAGCTCCAGACACTCATGTTGGCCCTCACATGCTACGCTACACCACAAGCCACACGAGTCTGCACAAGACATGAACAGCACCAGTGGATTCAAATGGTGGTCTTCTCCAAGTGCTTGTGACTGAAACAATTGCTTATGTTCCCACAGAGAGAGAGGGAAGGAGAGAGAGAGAGAGAGAGAGAGAGAGAGAGAGAGAGAGAGAGAGAGAGA
>NW_004524645.1:819476-821582 GCF_000260255.1 Octodon degus
TTCCTAAGTTATATAACACCCAAGATAACTCATACTGCTCCAACCTCTCAATTTACAGAGCTCATTATCTAAGCAGAGCTCTAATAAAATGGTTCTTTATTTGTCACTACACATGCCAACAGCACTGGAAAACCTCAGTAGGAAAAGCAGACTCGCCACTAAAATAAAGGAAAAAAATTAAAAATATAGTGGCAAAGAAAAATTTAAAAAATGATTGCAAACGAGATAAAACCGAAGTAACCAAGCCCAGGACCTTGATAAGATACCAGATTAGGGTATGGCTTTCTTGAATGACTTTGGTTATAAAAAGGATAGGCAGCTGGGCCTCCAGCTTGTCTGAACAGCTGTGTAGATCAGTCACTCTTTCCCAGTTGTTCTCCACTTGGGAGAATGACTATCTCACTGTGAAGTTAGAGTCTCAGTCGCCTGTAATTCCTAAAATGAACATCTACCATGGGTCAACATGCTGTATGTTCTACAAAAGAGCTCAATTCTCTGAATGTGCGGAGACTGTGAGGTACCCCACTCATTCTAATATTTGGTTAGTTAATGAGCCAGGTCTCCTGATTTCCCAAGGAAATGGGGAGGCGGATGTATGAGAAAGCAATATAGTTCCTGCCGGACCCAGCAAAGGGAGCTTCGGGAGCTGACTGCAATTATGATCACTTCTGAGAAGTGATCACGCTTCTCATCAGTTCGCTCTGTGCTCCACAGAACATTAATTCCAAATTCTTCCCAAGGGAATTTTCTGCTATATTTGCTCTTTTGAATAAATTAAACCTCGGGGGCAACATTCTCATTCATTTTTCGAATCCTAGCCATGGAGTTACGCAATCATTTGTTGAGAATTTATCTGAAGTTCCTCCTTCAATGCCTCTACCTCCTGTGTCCCAAACTGCCGTGGCCTTCCTACCCTCGGTTCTCTAGTTGTTAAATGATATGGCACTTACACAATCAAAAAGCCATTTCATTTGCTTACTCTCATTTATAAAGAAAGTTATGAAAACAGGAGGGGGAGGGGAGAGCGTTTCAAACACTTTCATTTTAAAGAAAAGCAGAGGTGAAGCCCCAGAAGGAGGGAAGAACTTTGAAAGATGTGGAATTTGCTTCTGAGTAGTAGGAAGGATTTCATTTATTTTATTTATAACAATTAGGAGTCACTGCTATGCAGAGAGTTTTTAAGCTCCAGCTGGCATTGAAACCATTTTCCTGAGGAAAGCTCTGTACCCAAACACAAGGACACCTTCAGGGAGAGGAAAAAGAAGTACAGTCTAGGAACCTAGGATGTGAATCAGGAAATTCTTTGCCACTGCACTAATTGAAAAGAATAGCACGCTGGTGCCTAATAAATTCCACTAGCTTTTCGGAGTTTCCTAGTGCTGCAAAGTTTTCCCTTACATGAATGATTTGTTTTGCACAAAAAATCCATCTTATTTTCCCAATAACCAAAATACCACTTCCTGAAAAAAGTCAGGGGTGCCAATTGTAATTGTGAAACACGCAGTACACTGAGTCTTCAATAGCAAACTTCAAATGCAAATGCAATATGAAAAGCTCTCCTCTGTCCAGAGCTGGTTCCTATTTATCCTCCCACTTCTCCAGAATGAACTCTTTGCTCTGGGACATGCATTATCCATTTCCTATCCCTATGCTTTTGTTTACTCTGCAGGGAGTGCTTTTCTTCCCCTGCATAAATCCAAAGGTAACTCCATGTCAAGGCAGTCCGGGATGGCTGGCTACCTTTCCGTACCCCAACTGGAAGTAATTTCTTGTTTCTGTGAAATTTGAAAGTATGTAATACACATCTCTTGTGGCATTTACAATTTTCTACTTCATCTTATGTTGCTGGTGCCCATTTGTCTGTGGTAAGACTGGGCGCATCTGGCGAGCATGGCCCTTCAGTGCCTGGCTTGGTGCCGCCCACGTTGGGCGTTGTGTTCACATTAATGGTATGAACAAACCAGTGTGATCCTCTAACAAGTGAAAGTAACTGACTGCCACTAGCAGTGGGGTGAACACCTAAATCCCGGTTGCTTGGGAGGCTGACACAGAAGGATGGCAAGGACAGAGGATTGAGGCCACCCTGGGGTCTTAGTAACACAGAAA
>NW_004524645.1:822235-866985 GCF_000260255.1 Octodon degus
TTCATCTAGAATAAATTTGCCAAGTTCTTAATTGATTCATCCACAAACATTTGTCTCCATTTCAAAGAATTTATACAAAGCAACAGACAAAGGAATATTCTTCACTTCTCCTCTAGAATACTTTTTAATGCCATCTATGCATCTATTTGCAAGTCTGCTGTGATTGATTCAGTACTAGTGTTATTTTAAAAGGCTGTATCTCAACTAAAACAGTATATGATCTCCTGAAATAAAAACTAGGCTTCTTGTCAATTTCTTGAAATTATCTCTCATCTCAAATTGTTGTATGTGATAGAAAGTAATTTCACATCATGCTAAAATGAATAGCATTTTGTAAATTCAAATCATCCTAATATTGCATTAAGAACAAGGCCTTTGTTCTGAAATCACTACCAGCCATAATGGAAACCAGACACTACTGCTTTAAGAAGTAACTCACTGAAATCGATGAAATAATCACCCAATCCATAAAGCATTTCTAAGATTTACCATAAAGCACAGGTAATTTTTTAACGGAAGAGAAATAATTCTTTCTTATGATCCCAAACATCAAATGCCACCACATCATAAAAACTAAATATGGCACCTGGATGATTTTATTGTGTTCATCCATTTGTTCATGCAATACATACTCACTTTGCAACAGTGAAAACATTATGCTTGTTCATTTTTAGTTTTACTGTTATTTAATCAACAAGACTCAGTGTTTTTCCCTGGGGAGATGATTGCCACAAGTGAATCCAGTTCAGGCAGAAGATCGGAAAGGACTCGGTTCTGCTTCACTGCTCCTGCGCCCACACACCATCGACTCCGTCCAGTGTGATGCAAGACTGGTTCTTCCTGGATGCCTGGCCACGTGCTTCTTCAAGGATAGGGCACTGTGGCATGAACCGGGGAGCACGCTGGGCAGTTACATGTGCTTCTTGCCTCTGCGTCACCCTCCTCCTGTCCCTATCTTTCCTTTTGTCCATCCCTCTTCAGCTGTCATACCTTGCTTCTCTGAACTCAACTGACAGACAGAAAGCACCCGTGCTGCTACCTCTGGGCCACAATGGCAGAGAAGCACAAAAAGTTGGAATTTGAAAAAGTTGACAATTCATACTCAGTCTTAAATTTCCAATCACAAAGCCAGCACTTGTAAGTAAAAGTACAAACATTTTGAATAGTAAGTATTTGAAGCTCTCTATCAAAGCACTGGTGTTTGTATAGTAGAGAGGCTTTGAAGCCGAAAACACTGAAGAGTAACATATTCTGACTTCTGTTGTGCCAAGGAATGCATCAACAGCGCGCAACATCACAATGTGTGCACAAGTTGGTATCTCAGTATCTGGAATAATTTGATTGATTGATTGATTTAATGTATTTGTTACAGGGTCCCACTACGCAGCTCAGACTCATAGTGATCCTCCTTTTTGAGTCTCCCCAGTGTTGGGATTACAGGTGGGCACCACCACACCTGGACCCAGTGCAGCTCAGTGCTCCCGGGGGGTGGGGCCTGTGCAGCATGTGGTGCTGGGGATAGAACCCTGGTCCTTATGCTTGTCTAAGTAGGCACTTAGTCTGCTAGGCTATCTCACCAACCCTTTGGAGTAATTTTTAATTCTTTTTTTTTTTTTTTTGTATTTGGTACAGGGTCTCAATAAGTAGATTGGACTCAGTGATTCTCCTATTATCAGCCTCCCAAGTGCTAGGACTACAGCTGTGCACCACCACACCCAGTCTCAATTACTATCTCAGTGTGTACTGGGGGCAGGGCCGGGATTGAACCTCAAGCCCCTGTGTCTGCTTAACCAGGTGCTTTAATCCATTGAGCTATTTGGCAGGTCCTAAGAATAATTTTTAAAACAGTAGTAGTGAAATGTATAGGATTACCCTCAGTCTTGACATGAAGTTTCAGGCAATATGTACTCCCTTCCTTCTTTTTCTTTTAATTCCTCTTCAACTTGTCATACTCATCCATTCTAGGGTACCGGCAAATGGCTAGCTCATATTTTGTGTGCCAGGAGAAATAAAAAAATCTGCCAGCCATTTGACTATCCCATCATTAACTGGAAGTTGTAGTCCAACTTCAGAGATAATGGTGTGTGTAAAAATGAATCTTATTGTCATACCATGCAACATTCTACCAGTACAGCACCTGAGTGCCTTCTGTCCTCTGTGTGTGTGTGTGTGTGTGTGTGTGTGTGTGTGTGTGTGTGCGTGTCTGAGATCTGACTCCAGCACTAACCTACAAATCCACTGTTTTTCATTTCATTTTGAGACAGGGTCTCACTAAGTTACCCAGATGACCTCCGACTTGTGGTCTTCCCGCTCAGCTACTGCAGTGGCTGGATCATAGGCGTGCACCACAGTGTCTGCTGATCCTGGTCTTTAATTGTGTTATTACGGGTATGTATGTGCTTATACAACACTGAGATTTTTCTCATTCTTTTTATATTATTGGCTAACTGCACCAGTTTTGTTTTGTTTTATGTTTTGGCAGCACCAGAGATCCAACTCAGGACCTTGCACTTGCTAGGTAGGTGCTTATGCTGCTGAGCTATATCCCTGGCTGCTTTATCATTCTTTTTAAATGTATTATGCATCTGCTTCCAAAATTATTGATGAGATATATAAAGGGCTTGAAATTATTATTATTTTGTATTTAAGATAGGGTCTACAGGGTCTCACTGAGTAGATCGGACTCATAATGATCCTTTTGTTTACAGCCTCCCAAGTGCTGGGATCACAGGAGCTTGCCACCGCACCCAGTCTCAATTGCTATCTCAGCGCGCCCCGGGGGCAGGGCCGGCATGGCAGGCCCAGGGATCAAACTCCTGGCCCCTGCATCTGCCTAAGCAGGAGCTTTAATCTCCTGAGTTATTTGGCCAACCCCTTGAAATTATTACTATTTTGAAAACGAAGTCATTGTCAAAAATCTAAAATGTATATTTTAGGAGCTGAACTTTTAATCATTGGTATAGTGTTCAGATTTGTCACTTGGAATTATCATGTATATTTGTTAAAAAACAAATTTCCTGAACTTACTTTTTAAATTTAAATAAAAAGATATTAGAAATAGAGAAAAAATAAATTTACATGTATTGTAATGAATATATAAGAACATAAAAAGTACACTACACGTATGAGCTCCTACTGTGTGAAAACTACTATGCGAGAATCTGAGATTCAAAGATAAATTAGACTTTATCCTTATTTTCAAATAGTTCACATTCCCACTGGAAAAATAGAACCACCAAATATGAAATAGCAGTAAAAGATATAAGAAGGCTATTGATAAAATATTGATTCAGTGAAAGAAGAGATGATTTGATCCTGGGGACCAAGGAAATATCTACATTAGAAGTGGCCCTTGAGTTGGGACTTAGAGAACAGATAGAAAAGATTATAGTCAAGAGACAAGATGGGGAGGACAACAGGCAGAGGGATCTGCTGGTTAAATCCCAGAGAGCTTGCAAGCAGAGTAGGCAATAGTTTCATTTCTGTGCATGGGTTGGGGTAATTCAAAAGACAGACTGGGAGGGAATTGGAAGAGAACTTTGGAAATCGCGCTAAAGAGCTCATGTCCATTCTGTCCTTATGCACTGAAGAATCACTGCAGGTTCTGTTATTGCTGCAACTGTGAAGATTTCCTGAAAATGTAACTGATAACTAAGAAGCATGTAGCACACAGATGTAGTGGCTTGGACTGTATCCACCAAAATGCTGTATTTCCTGGCACCTGTGAATGGGATCTTATTTGGAAATAGGGTCATTAGAGACATAATCAAGTTTAAAGTGGGATCAGACTTGAGTCACTGAGCCTTAATCCGATTATCTTTATAAGAAAGAGGAAATTTGGACACACACAGACACACATGTGGAGGATGGCATGTGACAACAGAGCTGAAGGTTAGAGTGCTGCGGACCAACTGTAAGCCCAGGAACTCCAAAGAGTGCCTCCAGCCACAAGAAGGTGGGGTGAGGCAGGGGGGATCCACCTCTAAAGGCTTAGACAGCCCCACCCCTGACACCTGGGCAGGGCATATCTGGCATCCAGAAATGTGAGAAAATAAGTTTTTAATGTATTGTTTTATGCTGTCCAAGTTTATGTTAATTTGTTATGGCAGCCCCAGTAAACTAACAGAATACCTGATAAAACAGTGCTCTTTTTGGCCTGTTTTTCATAAGGCTGATTAAAACCTACAATATTAGGAATGCTATATAATATTTGATCCAGGGAGAGCAGTGAAGGGAGAGAGAGGGAAAGGCAGCCCGCATGGGGCAAGAGTCTCTGAGGTTCTACTTGTTTACAATTTCAACCAACTAGTGTTTGGATTGTGTGAAAGATTTACGTTTAAGAGAGCTGCCCTGTTTGAACATTAGAAAGTATGACTATGTGAAAATCATGCCTTAGTGTATTCTGCAGGAGGTGTACCAGACAGGGCCAGAGGGATACTCACTTCGACATGTTGACAGGTTTGGATGAGCTTAGCCAAAAGGGTCTCCAGTTCCGTGTTCCTCTTAATAAGGTTGGTGAGGTTACTCTCTAAATTTTGCTGTTCAAAAAAAGACAGGAAAAATGTCATTCTGTATGCTTTCCTCCGTTAGTACACACAAAATTCCTTATACTCAGGAGAAACACATACGCTCTTCCGATACCTCAGTGAAGTCAATGCAATTTCAATTATTTTAAAATTTAAACTAGAATTTCTTTTTCTTTACTCTTTCTTTCTTCTTTCTTTCTTTCTTCTTTCTTTCTTTCTTTCTTTCTTTCTTTCTTTCTTTCTTTCTTTTTCTTTCTTGTTGTTACTAGGAATGGAACTCAGGACTTTGTACTTCGCAGACAGGTGCTGTGCTGCTGATCTCTCTCCCTGGCCTTAAACTAGAATTTCAAAAGTTACACTCAACGAAAATTTTAGAAATATTCAAATGACATCTTTTTGCTCCCACTCCTTGTACTAACTATATTTAAATGAATAATTAGCAACCAGTTATGGTTAGGTCATGAGGTAGGGAGGAAGCTAGTAATTGGATTTTTATTCCTTTACCTGAATCAGAAGTGGCAATAATGTAAAGAATATGTTCCTACATCAAATCACCAACCCTTAGACTTGTAGGATTTACCATTTAATCGTTGGGCTGAGGTTAATCTCTTGGAAAAAGGTTTGAATTGAGCAGATACCATTGACAATATGGCCATTTATAGACATTTATAAGAGGTCTTTGTCACACACATTTACTCAGGCATAGTACATTCTTTGTCTATCAGTGCTAGATCAAATTTCCCTGTACACTGTATTTATACCACTATTCTGCTTAAGACTAGAGAATTAGCCTCTATTTCTTTGGAGCATCAAATATAAAGTTTCCTGAAAAAATGTTGAATCGTACTTTCAGACACAATAACCTTCTGTTCTTGACAAGACTCATTAAATTTGTCCACTCCTCCATTTGATGTCATCCATCCATCCATCCATCCATCCATCCATCCATCCATCCATCCCCATCCATCCATCCATCCATCCATCCATCCATCCATCCATCCATGTACTTATTAAGCTTCTAGAGTACATTATACTCTGTGAGAAATACTGGAGAAGTAATCATAAAACATATTTACTGTTCACAGGAAGATGGCTACGCAATGGGAGAGAGATGTTTAAGAGGCAAAGGGGGAATAGATGGCTGTCTGAGGAAAGTTTCTTTTTGGTATCAGGGATTGAACTCAGGTCCTTGTGCTTGCCAGATTGGCACATATGCCACTGAGCTCTATATATGGCCCAAAGTTTCTAAGAAGACAGAAGCCTTTAGCTGAGGCTGGAATGGGAGGGAGAGTGTTGTTGGACAAGAATGGGAATTTCTTGCCAAGATGAAACAGGACAAAAGCAAGCCTGAAGAAGAGTTCTCCATGGGCAGGGAATAGATCCGTGCCATGGTAATAGCAGGGAGGCAGGAGAGGCAAAGGGCTAGGAAACTATGTGTTTTGCAATATAAATAGTTCCCCCAAATAAGCAAAGATATGGGACATTGGGAAATTTTATGAAAAAGACAGGGAATTTCAGGCTTCTGATGGCATCTTACAAAGGAGACTTGGGGGTCGCAGGTGCTCAGTGGCACAGCAGTTGTCCAGCATGCACAAAGCTGGGGCTCCATCTCTCAGGTGCGAAAGATAAAACAAAAACAACAAAGAGATTTGGGGAAGATTTTGGAAAATGTCAAGTTCTGAAAGATTATGGCAGTTCATTTTGTTGTAGCATTTATAAAGTTTAGCTTATTCTACTTTTCTAGATGTTTTTTAATTAGAAAGATATATTAAGGGAAAGAATAATTTTTTTTTTACCTGATGCTTAAAATGAATGTGCCAGCAGCAGAAATCTCTGGTTATTCTTAAACAGGTTAATCTGGCATTTATTCTACTGCTGGCACTTTTGGATTTCAGTGACTGCATTCTTATTCCTGGGAGCTTCTTCGTCACATTTCCTTTTTCTTGGTGAACTGCTTTCTGTCCTGTTGTAAAGATGCAAGTCCCTGCTCCATAATTTCAAGAGACATCAATGTACGTATTCTTAAGCTATTTTGAGAAAAAGCAATTCCATGTCTCCCTGTGTTTGACTCATGTTTTGCAAGGATCTACTTTCATTCTGTGTCTTGTAATTCTTGTGTCAAAGTTCACCCGACGTGACTTTCATTCGCTGTGCCATGATTTGGGAATTGATACAGGCCAGCCAGGTGAGATGCACACTCACTCCCAGGTTAGGACTTGGAGTTCTTTCCCCCAAGAGAGCCCTCCCATGAGACCTCTTCCATGTGCAACTGAAGCACAGATCCTGCTTTGGCTCAGAGCCACTGTTTCCTTCCATGATAGCTCCATCTCTGACTTCGGTGCTAGGTCATGTCTTTTGAGCCCATTGTGTGCATGAGGGGATTCTTTAGGGCCGGCTACCTGGGGCTTCTGCCTTCAGCAATGTCACTGAGGTCCCCAGGGCTCCATCTCATCTCTATCTCTCGGGAGCAGCTGCACTTCAGTCTCCCCTCACCATTGTGCACTTTCTTTCATTTGTGATCACTGATGTGTAAGCTTGGTTGAGTGTTCTTTAACACAGTTTCCCTAGAATTCTTACATGTTAATATTGCAGGGAGAGACTCTGCACCTACTTCATCCAGACTGGAATACTAACAAGAAATCCTCAATCTTGTTTTGGAAACACTCAAAACATGTCAAATATGCCTATTTTAAAAACAAAAATGAGCTGTTTCTCACTTAAAAGTTGGGATGCAAGGACAGGCCAGAAAGTCAGAAAATGAGCCACACAGAATGATTTTAATTGCACCCTAATGATACTGCGCTTGCAACAAAGTAAAAATTTGCTTGCAGACCTTTTCACAACAACTCTCCATCCCCCCTGGGGAGGAAGCCAAAAGTGTTTCCACTGTTCAGGTTCAATGAGCTGAGTTGGTAAACACTTCATGGGAAGAGACTAGAGAACCATTCTGAGAGGTTCCACTAGTGTCCTTGATTTAAATATGATTATTGTATGGTATATTAGTCAGCTTCTTCTGCTTTGTTAATCATAGGGAATCCTTTTACTTTTCTTCTTGGCTGGCCCTTCACAGCAGGAAATTTGTAGGGAAATACATCATCCAACTGTTTACAGTTCAATTGTCATAGGTACGACTTCTCTAAAGCTAGTCAGTATGGGAGCCAAATAAATGCAACGAAACACATTCAGATTTTACAACATCTGTTGCTTTCCTTCCCTTTATTAAGTATGCATCATGTATAAAATCTGTTTTTAATCAATTAATACATATACTAAAGCCTGTGGTTTAAACACTTTGACCTATCCAGATCCTTTGGGGTTCTTGAAATTTAAATAATACAAGTGTGACTGAAGTCCACAAAGAATTACAGAGTCATTTAGAAGTGTAATAAAGAGAAACTAAGCTCAGAGAGAAACACCAGTACCAAAGGGGCTGACAACACTTAGGAAGAGCATCTGGGTAAGGGGAAGGTAACACAATCTGGACTTCAGTGGGCCAGGCATCCATGCACTCCCGCAACAGGCACTGCTCTGGAGGCTTCCATGGAATTTCACTCTATCATTAACATTGTGTGGTAGACAGCAGGGTCTATAACCTCTTGATTTTGACTGCACATTGTGCAAAAGAGAGAACTTTCCCTGGTGTAAAAGCCTTGAGACCAAGTTGATATAAGTATTTACTTCTGTACAGATGTCTAAAAAGTTCTACAACATGCAAAAACATTAGTTTTAATTTCCACTTGTCACCATCAAAGCTTCAAAATATTTACCACTCGATTTCAGGTTGAGCTTTGGGGGAAGCCATGGAGCGAGGCATGAGAATATAAGTGAGGAAAGCAGGGTTACTAAGTTCCCGGCTGAAATTTCTGGAACAAATGACAATGGATACACTGGGCTCAGTTAATCTATCCACAATGAGAGGGTAATGAACAGCTACTGATCTATGCTACTGTTAAGTGCCTAGGAGAAAATTAACACATATGCCAGGAAACTACACAAATGTCTGTTAAAATTGTGGATTTGGGGATAAAACATTCAGCTTGATTTCAGTGCCAGAAACTATAAGGACAGACATCATTCTGGGTGCTGATGATGTTTTTTTTCCAAGGCCCTGAGCCTTTCTGCCCCAGGGCTGTACCAGGCTCCAGGCCAGCAGGGAGGCTTCAGTATTGGGGAGAGTCAGGAATGGCTGATGCCCCTAGGAGACATCCTCCCCTGGAAACCTCTGTTGACTGATGGATGAACACTACAGCTTCTTCACCTGGGGTGGGACCATTGTGACACTGGATCTACACAGTCCTCAACAGAACCCCACTGGGAGGGAGTGTGTGGGTCCACAGCAACAACTTTCTCATTAATATGCCCTCTTTCCACTTCCATCCCTTCCGTTTCCTATCCCTTCCAGGTGCTTCCTGGTGCACCTCCCAATTCAGAGTCTCAGTCTGCATCTACAATAACCCACCTAAGACTATTTCCATAGACAGCTGAATGCATACTTGTGGAAAATTCCTTTCTGTGAGGAATAGTTGAAGTTAGAATTTTTGGTTGGTTTAGAAACATATTTATTTGCAAATACAAGAGAAAGACCATTTCCTCCATTCCCTTATTTACCTTCTCTCTGAATTGTTCTGGAGATCACAGAACCTCCAAATTCCAGGCTCTAGAGCAGTAGTAACAAGAGGAATGTGATGTGAGTCCCAAATTCAAGTCCCATCATTTCAATGTACAATACAGTAAGACTTCAGTTCACAAACACTTCTGTTCACAAACAAGTCAGTTCATAAACAAAAGTGTTGGACAAATTTTTGCTGTTCTTCAGGAACTCCACATAGGTGAGGGGCGCAACAGCGGCCTCCTTCCTCACCCAAGGAGCACAGCCATCTTCCCCAAAATCGTGCACTCAATTAAGCCGGTGAACCAAGGTACCACTGCTAATATGTGAAAGTTGGTGAGTTAATTTATATTCTTTTTGCTTGTCCTTACTAGTCTTTGGAATATGATGTTTTACACTTACAACACATTGAATTCACACCATCTACACACGGCTAGGTGCTGAAAAGTGCAGCATGTGTGTTTAGAACAGGTGTCAGCTACATTTTCTATAAAAAGGCATTTAGCAAATTTTTTCAGCTCCATTGGCTTTCTGCTCTAAATCACACCAGTTCAATTCTATTGCTGTTGTAACATGAAAACAGCCACAGACACTATGTAAATGAGTGGGCAGGGTTGCGTTGCAATCAGACTTTATCTATAAATACAGGTAGAAAGATTTACCCATAACTGTTTGCCAATAGTTGGGCTACAGTGGTAGCAAACCTATGGCACATGTGTTGCAGTGGGTTGTTATCATTATTATTATTATTTTGGCTGAACTTGGGATTGAACTCAGGCCCTTATGCTTGCCAGGGAAGTGCTTATTCCACTAAGCCATCACCCCAGCCCCTGGTTGTTATTACTGAGAGGTCTAAAAGGTTCACCACTGATGTAGAAGATGAAAGCCAAAATGCTACCATTTTCCCAGCCACTGATAGACACATGCCTGCTTCTCTCTAACACTAGTCTTTGTGTACAACCTTTTATGTAAGTCTGAAACAGATGCCACTCTGTGAGCTTTAGGGAGGATTTTTTCCATGTAAGACAGTGAGAGGACTTCTACCTATGGTTACACAGCTTAGCTTGATAAAACTCAAAAAGCCAAGGGCTGGCGAGATAGCTCAGCGGACTAAGCACCTTCTTAGACAAGTGCAGGGAGCGGGACGCAATCTCTGGCACCACATGCCACGCCGGCCCCACCCCCAGGCATACTGAACTGGCCACCAAAACTGGTCGTGGGGGCACACACCTGTAATCTTAGCACTGGGGAGGCTGAGAACAGGAGAATCAGTATGAGTCCGAGCTGTGTAGTGAGACCCAGTACCAGATACATTAAAAAAGATTATAAATCTCTTTTTTTTTCCTCAGAAGAGCAATATTCTTTAAAAGGATTTAAATCCTTAAACCAAAATGAATCATAGGGACCCTAAATCTCAATGAATGTTCATGCAACTATTTGACACTAGTGGGTCTGTAGACTTCCTCATCTCCTAGTCTGAATGGGTAATTCTTTTCCCTTAATGTTCAGTCGTACACAAGCACCTGTTTCCCTAGTTCCCCAGCCACCATGCTATGCTCCAGCCTTTCTGAGCCAGCTCTTCCATGGAGCCACACTTATTCCTAGCCCTAGGTATGGGCTTCTGCCCTTCCATCTGGCTGGACTACACTTCACAGCAGTAACTGTGCAACAAAAGGTAGCAGAACAAAGCTATAGTATGTATAGAACAGCTGTGGTGTACTCAGCATAGTCGCTTCCTACTACATATTCTCCAAGTATTTCTGAGGGAACAGTTAGCATGGAAAACTGAACATTCATTGGATAACTCTTCTGTAATCAATTGTAGTAAATCAGCTAATCAGTTAATTTACCAGTTATTATGATTGGGAAACACAACACTTGCTACCCCTTAAGTCTTTTCTCATTTGCAGAGTTGAGTCTGAATCAAAGAAGAGGACTTTGACACTTTAGAAGTATTCACAAGAAACATTATATAACTCCACCAAGATCATAAGATTTCTGGAAAGACAAATACAACACTGTTAAACAAATTCTTATAAACACAGATTTATATAAATAGGGAGACAGCCTATCATAGATTATCATAGATATGTCTATTTCAAATAGGACCATGCTACTCCTAGCCTTAATTTATTATGTGATTGTTTCCACAGTGCTCTTATTTTGTAAGGAAAAAGGGTGCACTAACATTCACTCCTGATTAGGCTAAGTGCTGTGGCTTAGGCGTGGCTTGAGAATTCCCTAGGAGCCCATTGTGATTAAAGACTTGGTTCCCAGAGTGGCACTGTTAGGAAATGGTAGAACTTTTAAGAAACAGGGCCAAGCAAACAGTGCTTAGATCACTAGAGATGTTTCCTTGGAACATAGTTCTTATGGGCAATTCTCTCATGAGCATTGTTATACAATCCTGAGTTTAGCTTTTCTATCTTAAAATACCTTCAACACGTGCTTCCATCATTTCTATGCATCATCTCCCATAATGTCCACACCAAAACTAAGCATGAAGGTGTCATGTCCTTGAAACTACAATTTTTTTTTCTCTTCATAAAGTTAGCTGCTTCGGATATTTTATTATGCTGACAACAAACGGACCAATACAATAAGGTTTTATTGTATATGCTACTACTCAATGGAATTCCATACTACCCACCCACCACTACCACCAAAAAGAAATATGAACAATTCAAGATGATTCTTTGAAAGGTAAGGATGGATGGAGGCAGATTCAATTTTTAAGTATTAACTAATAAATTACATGTACAGTGGTGCATGCCTGTAATTGTGGGATATCAGGAGGCTGAAATGGGAGGGTCAAAAGTTAAGAGTCCGGCCTGGTCAACTACATAAGACCTTTTCTTAAAATAAAATAAAGAAGGGATGAAGATGTAGCTCAGTGCAGGGTTCTATGTTCAATTCCAAGTATCATAAGGGAAAAAGTAAAAAAAAAGAAGAGAAAAAGGAGAAAGAATGAGGATTTATGCAAAAAGGTGCTATACTTTTTTCCTATCATTTTGTTTTTAATGCATGCATTTCTACTGTCTTTTCATAAAGCAAGCATTGGCTGCCTTTGTGTTATGTATTTTTACCGAGATTTGTTTGAGTTGATAAATTAACAATTCATAGTGAGGCAGCTGACTTTGCACCATTCTCAATAGGAGCCTTCACGCATGGATATGAACACCAACAGAGAATAGTAAATCCAACTTAACAGATGAGCTTTGTACTTCTACGTACAGCAATACCCAATCAAACAGCAAGGTAAGCAGACAAATGACCCTAATTTTAGCCTTTGGAGACCTGTACCTAAGAGTCAGGTTGCTGGAATTTAATGACTTGTCATTGAACACTACTATTAAAATGTATGCTTGAAACAGGAGATTTCAGTAATTCCTTTTGGGTTTGCCCACGTCTTAAAGAATGTTTGGTCTTATTTTGAAGTCAGTACTTCAGAATGTCTTTAAAGTATAATATTAGGTCTGGATACCTTTCAAGGCAAACAGAGATCTGGCTTGTTTCATTCCATAATGTTGAGAGTGACGCTCAGGAACTGTGTTCATAGCTGGGACACCGAACACCACCACTCCAGCGCCACCAGGCTATAGACACATCAGGTGCCACAACCTGTATATTTTTTTTAAGGTACTTTAATCACAATCTTTAATATGAAAACATACTTGTATTAACACATGCCAACTGCATGAAAGCATAAATTCCTTATATGTAACTAAATGCTTAAGATATTTTAATTACATTGCAGGAGTCTGAGGCTATCTTCAGGTTGAAGTCATGACAGAGTACAAATATATGTGATTTATGTTGCTTTAATTTTTAATGCCTTTTTTCATTGGCTAGAATAGTTCCTAATTCCAAATGCCCTGCCAAGACAGGCTGCCCTGGGAACTTCAAAAACCTAATAAAACACAATCTGCATACAAATTTAAGTCTAATGTTCCATAGACTACAATTTAAGTCATTTTGATATGTGATATTGTATTTACCTTGTCAAGTTTTATTTGCAGTTTCTAGATTAACACCACAGAATCTGTTCCATGTACTCACAAACTTCATCACCAGGAGTTCAATGTTTATTTTTCTAACCTGGTAGTCAACAATATATGGAGAACATTTTTAAAATACTGTTTATGCTTTAGAAGAGTTTTCAATTTGAATGGAGGTAAACAGATATCATTACATAACTCTACTCATTAGTGATAAGTTCAGCAGATTCACTGATGACTAGGTGTTTCCAGGTATTAGAGGTGCAAATGTCCTTTTTGTTCACTTCTCATCCCCAGCTTCATTTCTGCCTGTACCAAGATGTGAGCAAGTGACTATTAAATGTACTCATCAGTTTTGAAAATCAGTGTAAAATGAAACTGTACTGCCAGGAATCTTAGAAATCCTCCCACTATGGAAATTAGTAAGGTGATTACTGAAAAATCCCTAAAACTAGAAATTCCATTCAATGTGAGTATTCCCCTTCTAGGTATCTTCCCCAAAGTGCTAAAGATGTCATAGCACAGTGATCCAGCCATAGCCATGTTTACAGCAGCACCATCCAGAGGAGGTAAGTCTTGGAAGTGGCCTAATCTCCACTAGCAGATGAACGGATACAGAAAATGTGTGAGTTATACACAATGGTGTGCTACTCTGCCAGAGAAAGGATAAATCTGAATCATTTGTAGGAAAATGGATTCACTTTGAGACCATAATATTAAGCAATATAAACCAGGCACACAAGCCAAATAGCACATAACTTATATGAAGAACACAGACTATAAGTAAAGAGCAAAGCAAAAGATAATTGGAAACAGGAGGATAGATTATCTGTAAAGAGGATGAGACAGAGAGAGGGTACAAGGAATAAAATTAATTAAGATATGCTGAGTACACATACCTATTCCTAATATGAATGTAAATGTTATGTTTTCAAACATATACTAACAAAATTTTAAAAGTAGTAGTCTCAATTGAAAAATTGATGCCTAGAGGAAAATCTTTCCAAGATTATGCCTGGAATACTTATCAGTGGAATATATAAGAAATATTTTGCGAGATTCTGACGTCAGTGTAAAAGCCACGGACAGGCCAATTTGGCAGTGGGCCTGTTGCTCTCTGCCTATTTTCCTATGCTCAATGTCTGTTTCCTCTTCTGCACGGCACTGGAGGCTACAGCCCCCAGTGAGGCCGCGTACTTGTGGATGAAAAGTTACACAGCAAAACAGATAAGTCTCTTTTTAGTACATTACTTTACTGAGGTGAAAACTCACAAGTTGGAAATATATTTGGGAATATATTTAATCTCTTAAATCAGAGTCTGACAATCTGTAGTCCACAGGCCTTATCTTGCACTTTGACTGACTTTGGCGTAGCTTGCTAGCTAAGAATGATTTTTATATTTTAAATAGATTTTTAAGCAAAAGAAGAATAAAATCTGTGACAGATGAAAAATATAAAGCATTCAGATTTCTGTGTCCATAAAGTCTTATTGGAAAATAGGCACTCGCATTTGTTCATGTCTTATCTACGGTCACTGTTGTGCTACACTGACAGAGTTGAGTTGTTGCACCTGTGAAGGCAAAAATATTTATTATCTAGCCATTTCCTGAGAATTGCTCTCCTTACTTAAAAACCAAACAAAGCTCTTTCTTTCTTAACACTCCAACTACTTTTTATTAGTTTGTGTACAGCATGTTTTCTGTTGGTCTGTGTCATTTAAAATTTTAGTATAATTCAATTCACTTAACTGTTTCAACCTCTCCCACGGGAAGGCAGGAGTACATGTCAAACTCCAATGCTTCAAATACTCAGATTTCTAAAGAAGAATCTTTTAGTTCACCACCAAAATAATTTTTAGCTCCTGCCACACAAAAGTCACTTTGAATCATGAGTGAAATACAATGACTGAAGAATTTCCTGTTTTATTTGTGTCTTTTGTTCAGAGAACCAGAAAATACAGGCAGAGGAAGAGGAACAAAATGCCAATCTTATCCAATCAAGGTCACTATAGCAAGAAAATGATCAAGGGTGAGTCAGGAATGTGCAGCCAAAGCATTACTCCATTATTTCCACTCTGTGCATAAGGATATAAAGTGCTGGGCTATAAGTGTGCATGGAATGTAGAATTATGCATTGATTGCTGTCTCCATCAACTCTATTTCCCCCAGTCTCTTTTTCTTAATCATAAAATATACCTTTAAGGATGATTTAGAGCACTGAATAATTAATGTCTATAAAAATCCCCTGATATTGATGGATGTCATACTTGTTGTTTATATATGTCACTTCAAGGTTTACTTCCTCCATCACTCAGGGATTGAATAATGCTGATCTTATCCCCTTTCCTTCCATCTTAAGTAGATGATGACATTTCCAGATACTTATTAATGAACATGTTCTGGCCATCCTACTTAAACAGGGTTTTAACTGATACAATCAAACATTTTTACTAGACCTGAATGTCAAATTACTCTCATAATGGATAGTTAGTCTTGGATAGGTGAGAATACATTTTTATTTTTCAGATACTTGGGGAAGACCAAATCTTTTTGTAAGGCAGCATGTTATTTCATGTCAATTGACCTAGATATACCAAAGACATTTCAACCTAAAACAGCAAAAATTGTTTAAATAATGTCACACAAATAATGATGATTTGCTTTGTTTCTATAGTGATACTTGTCTTCCAAATTTTTAAGATTTAGAGGAAAATGCTTTTTTCTGAGCAGCTGCAGAAATGATTATTAAAATTCAGTACATGGCCAGCTTTGCTCTTGAATTTGTGGTATTCCCAGGAAGGGTTCATATTTTGCACAATATTCATATCCCCATACGGGTGTTGCAAAAAACTATGTAAAGTCAAAAAGGTTACACTCGCTGGCTTAAAAAATAGATTAAAATTCCATTCTATTCAAAGTGGATCTGGTCTGTTAAAAATTTACAAAATCAATGTTATGTAAGAGAATTCCCCTATTGGGATAGCCTACAGAATCAAAGAAGAATATGAAAGCATGCCATTGTTTTTCAGCCCTGAGTAACCTTCAAAGACCTTCAGCTGAGGTTTAGAAAGTTTGAATCTCGAATTCTTTAAGTTCACTGCATCCTTTGTTCTTGAACTTCACCATCTTTTCTCAGCCTTCAGGAGGACTGATGAGGACTGCTTTTGTTTGTTCAACCTGATTCCCATTGAGTTGAAACTGAAGATATTTTGAAGGTAAGGAAAAAAGCAAGATGGCTGTCCATTAGGCGAGTGGTTACCTCCATGCACAGTGTAATCACCTTGGAGACACTGACTTCTCAACTGGACAGTCTGAACTTAATGCCAGCTCTTCAGAGAAGTCTAGAGTAAGCAAAGTGTGGGGATTTTGTTTTTCATTACTGGCAATGGAATCGAGGCTTTCTCACTGAGCTATATCCGCAGTCCATCTCTGGAGATGGCTTCAGCCTCCCACGGTGCTAGAATTACAAGGCTGCACCACTGTGGATGCTCAGGCAGTAAGGTTTTAAAAAGCTCTTCAGGGAGATCCTAACAAGTTTGAGAAACATTGCTCACTCTGGAGAAACAGGTTCTGTGATAGTGTATAGAAATGAATGATTTGTTTCATTAACTAATTTTACACTTTAGGGTAGATACAGACTAAATATTTTACCAAGTGTCTTATACATTTATGTAAGTATAGGAACAAAATAGATAGATGTATATAGAAGTGTGAGTTTATGTGAATTTATCACAGATAATCCCTAGGAACTGTGCCCATCAGGGAAATACAGATTGTTGCCGTTAAGAAATTTAGGAGACATTTTTAATGTGAAAATAAATGTTTTGTTGAATCATTCAAGCATTCTTAATGCCTAAAAAGAACTCTTGAATAGTTACTTTATTTAATACACTGAAAAAACACTTGCATCATATAAATATTGTCCACTGGCTATTTCAAGAATATAACAAAAGTACACTCCAAATGTTTATAATCCAATAATATTTGTATGCATTATGTGAAAGATTTAGGGAAAATATGTTAAACTCTGATAAAAAATAATAGATTTACTATCCTATCCAGATCAGTTCAAAGGTCAACTCAGATAATACAACTCCCCTGAAAACTAGGAACCTTGGTAGTCTAAATGATAAAATGTAAATATTTGCAAAAGTAGAAACCAGAGCGATAACATAGTATTGTTTCTTTGATTGAGAGCTATTTGCCTGAAAATATTTTTCTGGAAAGTTAATTATTTAACTAGCAGTGCCTTACAAAAATTACTGAGCCATTTTCCTAAAAGAGTTCAATTGTGTAGAGATCACCATAGGCAATTTAAAGGTCATTGTATTTCAGAAATGAAAGTCCGCTTATTTTCCAGAATATATTTTAGTTGATGTATACAAGGTTTTGCTAAGTAGTCAAAGTCAGAGAATAGACATCACCCTTTACAAAAGCTATTTGCTGTTAAGCTAGTGAGAGAAAACTGTCCAATAACCAGAGAACTTGGAGGTGAATCACCAGATATAAAAACTGAAAGCTACCCAGTGCCATCTTTTCCACAGGCCTGGAACATAGTAGACAGGAAGTTCTTAAAAAGGTAGCTTGGAAAAGGGCCAGCCAGTTAGCTCAGCGGACTAAAGCACTTGCTTAGGTTCAATCAGTGGCCTGCTGTGCCAGCCCTGCCTCCTGGCATGCTGAGATGGTGACTGAGACCGGACGTGGTGGTGCATGGCTATAATCCCAGCACTTGAGAGGCTGAAAAACAGGAGGATAGCTATGAGTCTGATCTGTGTAGTGAGACCCTACAGACCCTGTACTAAATACATTTTTTTAAAAAAGGTACCTTGGACCACCAGTAGTCCTGGGAGTTGCTAAGAAATACAAATTAGACTCCACCGCAGACTTCCACAGTAGGGCCCAGCAAGCCGTGCTGTAATAAGCCATCCTAAAGCTTCTGATGAGGGCCAAAGTTTGAGACTCATCAATGTTCAACATCCTTCAGTGTGTGTGGGTTTAAAACTTCCCTTAGCTTTGTGAGAGGAAATGAGAAACCAGAGAAGCTAAATGGCAGCTAAGCAGGCCTTCTGTTGCTCTTTCTACCTTCCCTTCCTGTTGGACACTTTGTGATCCTGTTACTTATTCAGTCTTGTTCTCAGGTCCCAACCTCAGGCCTGTTCCATTTTCTTCAGTCTCCCTGGTGGACCAGAGACATAAGGGAAGAAGGAGTGCACCAAGGTAGAGGGAGGAATGTGGTGGGGCTGGAGAATTTGAGATGCGGCAGGGAGGAGCCCATGTCCTAAGGGGTTGGGGGCAAGGACAAAGTGTGTCTTGATTGCCCGGGTTTTTTACTGCATCACCACTGGCAATTTTGAATTCCTTTTTCTAATACAAATATATATAGAACTCAAATGTTTGGAATGTGAAGAAAAAAAGAAAAAGAAAACATTATCCATGAAGTTGTTCCATTGCATTCTTAAATACTGAATTTTTAAAAAGTTTTTACCACAATTCCAGCACTAGGAAGGCTGAGGCAGAAGGATCGTCACAAGTTTAAGACCAGCATGGGCTACAAAGTGAGCTTAAGGTCAGCCTGAACTGTGTAGTGTGACCCTGTCTCAAAAAGACGAAAGGGCCAAATTCTTTTAGGTGTTTTTTTTTTTTATTTATTTTGTGCAGGGTTTCACTATGCAACTCAGACTCTTAGTGATCCTCCTATCTTCAGTCTCCCCTGCGCTGGCCCCTGTGATGGGATTACAGGTGTGCGCCACCATACCCAGACTCAGTTGCCAGCTCAGCGCACCCAGGAGCTAGGGCTGGCACAGCATGTGCTGCCGGGGATTGAGCCCTGGTCCTTGCACTTGCCTAAGCAGGCACTTAATCTGCTGACCCTCAAAACTTCTTTTTTAAAGTGCTATTGAAAGAGGCAGAGGACAGCCAGTGAGTGGAAGACCCAAATTTATCTGTTTATGTTGAAAAATAATGCCCCTTGCTCACCTGTTTGGAGTTATTTTACCTCTTAAAATTTGGCTAAACATACCACATATAAATCTGAAAGCAAGTATGTGAAATATTGCTTTTAGAACTTTTTAGGGTGACTTTAATCATTTGTATTCCAAATACCTGTGACTTTGACCTTGGTCCATCACTGTGTCAGGATATTTTGGAGAGGTAGATGTTAACATGCGCCATCACAGACAGTTCAATAATTAAAAAGTGATATAAAGTCATATAAAGGAGCTTTGGCTTTTGTTTTCCTGGAACTGGGGATTGAACTCAGACCTTTGCGCTTGCCAGGGAAGCACTTACTCTACTGAGCCATCTCCCTGGCCCCGAGTTCTGGCTTTTTACACATCATTATCTTTCTCCAATATATATATATATATATATATATATATATATTTTTTTTTTTTTGATTAAGTGGCATTTAGAGTATAGCTAATGAGAAAATTTTCAAATCAAACCTATTTCCAGATATTAAAGGCAGAGTGAAGCACTGCACAAATTTTACTACAAGGATTTTATCATCAGAACATACTCTTTTATCTTCAGTGATGACAAAACAGCCATGGCATGCATATATATCCCCTCAGCAAAAAAATATTTTTTTATTGCTTTCACTTGTTCCTCTGACCTAAACTGTGGTCTCTCTTTACTGGTATTGCATCAGCTGCTAGTCCTGATGATGCCCTGGTTTTTTCAACTTCATTTTCTTACCCATATTATCTGTCCATTTGCAAGTCTTTCCATCTCGTAGCTTCACAAAGCAAATCACCATCCTTCAGATTAAAATCCCAACATTACCTTAGCCTTGGACAACTCCTTCATGCCTCCTGCACAATTACTCTTGAAAGCATTTTTAGTTTGTGTTTTAAAAGGCCCTAACTTCAGCCTTCCCCTTTCTTCTCAGGGTTCCCACAAAGGTTGCCATCTTCTCTGATGAAGCACTGGCTTTCAGGGTTCTCAGTTGAGCCCAGCCATTTGGGTCCGCACAGGACCACCAACATAATCTATGCATTAATCTCATATTACCATACCTTCCCAGTCTCAAAATTCCAAACTTTGTTCATCCTTAAAGGACCAAGTGCAAGTTCCTGCATTGGCATGCAAATTCCTCAGAACTAGAGTAGGTTAAGAACTTTCCCAGTAACAGCCAGCTTTAATTAGCATTGTACAGCAAAATGAACACTCAACTTGAGGGAAACTGGATTGTTTCATGAACAATGACTGCTGTGTCCATTATTCATTGCTTCCAAGCCCTCAGTTGTGTCTTTCCATCAGCCTAGAATTTTTCTTCTCCCACAGCATGTAAGCATGTTGCAGAGAGCTAGCTGTGCAAATAGAGTCTTGCTTGTTAAAGGAATACATGAATAGTAATGCATCTAAAGATTTCCTGACAACAGAAGTCACACAAAGCTAAATCTTAATTCCATCTCAAAATTGGATAGAATTAAATCCTATGGTTCTTGAGACATCAATACACATTTGAGACATCAAGCCACAGTTCACTGTATTATAAAAACACTGATTAAATTAGTTTCAGAAACTGCTCTCTGGTCAAAGAGCTACCTACTATAGAACAGACCATGCAATAAATCTTAGACTATATGTGCTGACAGGTATAAGATGATTTATTGAATTGTGAAACAAGGGATTGTGAAGCATTACTAAGAAATATATACTCTCTTCCAACACAGTATTATTTTACTTAACACAAGCAATCTAAGAGGAAACTATACTATTAAAATAATAGCAACCTCTTTTCATACATCTTTAATTCTACATATTAAAATGATCCAGGAATGAAATCATTAGATGGTGCTACTGGCCCTAGATCAGACAAATGACTTAATGATCCACCTCCCTATAACAAAGCTCATCTTTGTTAATAAAAGGAGAATTTGCACTACCTGTGACCTCTAATATTGCTTTAGTCATGTTAGCACTGGAATTTTTAGTCTTTTATATGACCATTTTTTGCAGTGTTATTCTCTTTTACATAATAATAACTACTAAAGAAATCAAATCTTCCCTATAAGTTGAGATTCTTCTAATAAAGAAACTCAAAACAATGACCACAACAAAACCAAGAAAAAAACTGAATCACACATTTAACTATCTCTTCATAATTAAATTTAATTATGATGGTCTCCTGCGTTCCATTTACTGGTTTCCTAAAAGTTAATACTACGTGTAGCTATGATTTCCTCAAAAAGCAAACAATAAAAACTTTTAAAAATAAACAAAAGTTGGTTTAATGAAAAATGGAAGCTTTGGTGTTCAGAATACACAGGTAACCCAACATGCCCTGGCAGAGTCTGACACAATTACATCATGCTATTATACAAGGAATGGCTTTGGGGTGTCCCAATAAGAAAGGTATGTTTTGCCTTGTCAAGTTATTATTAGAGAACCTGATAATCCTGCTTTTGGTCTCCAGTTTCCAAGGAGTAGCATGCATCGTCTTACACAAAGTCCTAGATCTAGAAAAGAGCCACTTGTAAGCCCACTCTAGACTACAATGTCAATGAAATTTGATTCTGGGTAGAGTCATTCCTTTGAGTTGGGGGAGAGGATGAAAGATACATGGATTTCTGGTCCCATGTGGAACCATTTTGTTTGCCTGAATTTTATTTATTTATTTATTTATTTATTTTAAGGAAGGGTCTACAGGGTGTGAAGGGTCTCACTACTACATGGGACTCATAGTGATCAGCCTGTTTACAGCCTCACAAGAACTGGGATTACAGGCACGTCACCACGCCCAGTCTCAATTGCCATCTCAGCGCATCCTGGGGGCGAGGCCAGCATGGCATATTTGCATGAATTTTAATGACCATTTAATTTCTCAGACTTTACAGAGAAAGGTTCAGCAGTTATCTCAAACAGCAAAACTAGGAAATTACTTAATTACTTTCCTGTGGTACAGATAACAGGTTTATCGATGGGTCTCTGATCAGCACTGTGTATATGGGCTTTGTTAGGTGAGAACAGAAAGTTAGATAGGGCCAGCCCCCTGGATACTGATGCAGGCCTTTAGAGAGGACCTGCCCAGGGCTTTGCAAAATTTCATTAACTGGGAAATCTTCATATTCCGCGTAGTGCCAAGTACTTATGACAAACCAAAGAGTTCTGCCCATGACTTTAGTTTGTGCTGTGTTTTGGATACAGTTTGAATGCCCCTAAGAAATTATTTGTTGAAATTTAGCCCTCATCATGAGATAGTAAGAAGGGGAAACTTCATCTGACTATGATGTTTAGAAGTGGGATCTCTAGGAGGTGATTAAGATTAGGTAAGGTTACCAGGGTAAGCTTCCATGATTGAATCCTGGTGGCTTTATAAGAAGTGGAAAGAGACCAGATAAAAAGACACATACAGTCCCTGTATTTTGCCCTGTGATTCCCTGTGCCACCTTGGGAATGTGCCAGGAAGAAGCTTATCACCAGATGCAGCCCCTAGAGCCTGCACCTCCAGAAGAGAACCGTGAATCAACCAACATGCCCATCACATGAGGAATGATTCAAAAAGATGTAGCATTTTTATACAATGGAGTATTACTTAGCTATAAAGAGTGATAAACTCAAAGCCTTTATATATAAGTGGATGCCACTTGAAGATATACTTGTAAGGGAAATAAACCACATCCACATGTGTAAATATTGTATAGTCTTCCTAGTATAAGAACTCAAAAGAAGAAATACAAATAGAAAGGCATAACACAATTAAAAGGAAAGCGAGAACTTGGACAATGAGGAGAGGGCAAGGAGAAAAGCTGGGAAGCAGGACAGGGAAAAAGCCATACATTTATATGCACAAGAAGGGCAAGGCAATGATCCTGAGAAACATCAGCAGGTTTTTGAAACTAGCACTTAATTGGTAGGATTCTCACCCTGACTAACTATACATGCTGATACCTGTGAACAAAGCAACTGCACTGAAGATAGCAATGTTTTGTAATAGAAGGGTCATGCTTGGAATACCTGTCATTCTGGTCTTCTAAATATGCACTTCTTGTCATGACATACCAATTATTACCATACTGTCTCACAAGTAAGAGTTTTTTGTTTTTTTAAAAATGGGTAATAAATGAAAAAAAGGCACAAGAAAAGGAAAAAAAAAGTCACAGGACTGTCCTGCTACAAAGCTGTATATGGTTAGATTTCTAAATTTCTGTATAAAAATATGTAATTGTTTATTGATATTCTTTAAATATTTTTAAATTTTTATCTCCATATTCTTTAGGGACTTAATGTTTAACATATCAATACCTGATGGAAAATACCTGTCCCATGTTATGCCTAAGATGTTTGATATTCAGACAGATAGTGAAGTTAAACCCAACTGCATAAGATGTAGGGTAATAATAAGCTTCTCTTTTTGAGGGTTAACAACAAGTTTGCAGAAAAAAATTAGAGAAAAAGAAGGGCTGCAAGGACAGCCAACATTTTGACCCAAGCCTTTCAAGGTCAGTGAAGACTCAGAACATAGGAGAACCTGTACTGTAATATCATGTAACTCAGCTGTGTCCCATATTTTCTGATCAAGGAGATTATGGGGCCACAGAGCAACATGGTCAATGATGTAGAATGTGCCTAAGGAGAGTCACATGGAGAGAAAACATTCTCTCAGGCTTTCACAGAGAGCAAATTGGTCAAGGAATGGCCGTGACTCATCCACATGGCTGACACTGACAAAGGATCTGCAAACTGCGGTACAGGATTACAGGATAAATCCTGAGGGTACTTGACTGACCTTATCAGATACAAAAGTTGCATTACTTGTTATACATGTCTTGCTTTATCTTGGTCTTAATCATCCAGCAAAAAAGTATAAAACTGATGTATATAAAGTAAAGCCATATTAATGTGCTGCACTGTGAAAGGCTTAAGTCAACAACTTCTGTGGATAATCCCCTACTATTGTGGACTGCTAGACTGTTGGATTGTTTTGCTGAATTCACGCACCTAGAGTATTTAGATGCTAATGGAATACCCATTTCTGACAGGACTAAACAAAAAAAGGGGATACAAAGGGAGGACCATGTTGTATCTGTATATGCAGAGTAGTTAGGATAGATATACAGCTACTTTCACTTAATTCAATGAGAAGAAAGATTTGTACTAATAGTGTTTGGACAGGATATTCTGTCTGCATCTTGTACTATGGATAACCACTAGGAAGATAACAATGTACAGTGTATTAATTTTTGGGACTATCATATTAATCAGTTTTGAAACTGTCTCATTGATATTTGTTTCTCAATAAAATAAATAAAAAAGAAAGTTACAGTTATCAACTAAGAAGCATTATTATTCTTCTAGTCATAAAACACAATACCATTTCAAAATGACAGCATTAAAGCTGTCTTGAACTCTTTGTATTGTGTAGTATTACAACGTATTTCCTAATCATGTAATTGCAGATTAATACTCATTTATAGAATGTTTAGGTATATAAAAAGAAATTCCAAAAACAAGTTCAAATCATAGGGGCTGGGGAGATGGCTCAGTGGAATAAGTGCTTCCCTGGCAAGTTCAAGAGCCTGAGTTCAATCCCCGGTTCTGCCAAAAAAAAAAAAAAAAAAAAAAAAAGAAAAGAAAAAAATCATAAAATCAAGAATCCCAACCATGAATTTTCTGAGCGTAAGTATAATTTAAGAGTCAAATAGAGGAATCTAGGGCTAGATAAGAGGTTGGGACTTCCGGGAAGAAACACTTCCCTCCAAAGACTTGTAAGGGCTCCTTTGTTAGCTATTTTGACTGAATTTCCCAAAACTTTTACTCATTTGTTTCTAGACAGCCATTTTGCCATATTTGAGAGTCAAGAGCATCAGAGGAATATTATTCCCATTAATGGAACCTAGTGTAGGCAACATTCTATGCTATAGAATGGAATTTGGCAAAAGGAATGGCCATTTAAAATAGTTAACAGACCTGGATCATATCGATTACATCCTTCATAGAATTTTAACCTAGATTAAACATTAGCAACATACAACTAGAAAGCATGTTAAAACAAAACAAAACAAAACAACCATCAACTTTATACATTACAACCATTAATGTGTTTCACAGATTTTTAAAGGCTGGGATGAATCCAAATTGACCATGTGCGTGCTGTCTTTGGCAATGGTGTGGTTTTCCTAAACAATTATAAAAATAAAAGAAACATTTGCTCATTGCTACTAGTGTATACAATGTCTCCATAGTATAATTTGCGCTATTAGAATAAATGCTTGCAAGCTTTAAAAAATGTAATAGCTCATTTTTTATGAATGCCTGCCAGTTGTAAGAAAAGCAAGTCATGAAGAGGGCTGGAGTGGGAAATTAAGTAGTGTGGTAATTAACATAAACAATAGTGTCTACACAAAATGAAGAAAAGCCATGAAATTGAAGCTTTGGTGTTCTAAATACTTTCTTCAAGTATTATACAAGTTTATAATGAAAAGTTAAAAACAATTAAATGAACATAAATTAAATATATTAACCAGGATTTCTGGACAGTAACTTCCTTAAGGATGAAAGTATTTTTATGCCTTCCTTTCTGAACAATGAGTAGGATCAACAAATACTTGATGAATTGTACTGGCTTACATAAAGACAATAGAATGCTAGGAAGAACTGAAGTATTCCATCCCATTCTACTCCAAATTCAAAAGATTTCAGATTTTAGCTAGGTCACTTCAGAAAGCACCATCATAATCATATTTGAGTTTATTTTTCTTTAGGAAAAAAAAAATCTGGGCTGAGAATGTGGATCAGTGAAAGAGTACATGCTTACTATGCACGAGGCCCTGGATTCAATCCCCAAACACACACACACACACACACACACACACACACACACAGTGTCTTAATTTAACTATGTACTAAACATCTAACGGTTCTTTCCCATATTACATCCTCCATGATAGATAAATGTTCATGACAATATCCACAGAGCAAATTCTCTGAAGAGTGTTGGGTATTTTTCAGTTTTGAAAGACGAAATATTGACCAAGAAGTAAATCTCAGTATCTTTAACAATATCCAATTTTGGGAAAGCAATTTTCATTTCATTCAAATTTTGCACTGGGTAAGTATGATTTGGACTTAAAATGTCTCCCAAAAATATTCAGAAGTGGGATTTTTGGAAGGTGATTAGTTCTTGGAGGCATGAACCTCATCAGTGCATTTATCCATTGAGGAGTTGATGGCTGAAAGTGGTATCTGGAAGTGGGGGCTACTTGGTGGAAGTAAATTACTAGTGGCTCATGTCTGGAGGGTGTACTGTCTCAATTGTCTTTGCAACTAACTCTCTGCTTACTGGGTACCCTGAGGTAAGCAGTTTTCCTCTGTCATTTTTACCTTGGAGCCAGCTGACCATGGACTGAAGGCTTGGAAATCATGAGCCAAAAGAAATCTTCATTTTTGAGTTGTGTATGTCAGGTATTCTGTCCTAGCAATAAGAGAGTTGACTAGTCCGAAAAGTACTGTGGCTCTCCTATCCTCTATGGTCCTATTTATCCTCGAGAAGTTACACTTCGGTTTATTTGATTCCAGAATACTTGACCATTCTTTTATTCAAGCTAGCAAGGTGTCCAGAATGAGATAATGACACATCTGTTTAGAACTGGAACTGCTCATAAAAACCAAGAAAAAGAAACAGCTAAAATGTTTATCAAATGATGAATGGATAAAGAAAATGTAGTACATGTGTACAGTGGAATACTTTCCAGTCATTAAGAAAATTAAAGCTTGTCATTTGTGCTAATCTGGATGAAACTGGAGGACATTACGTTAAGACAAACCCTGTATGATCTGTCTCATATATGGAGTCTAAAAATTTTATTTCATAGAAGTTAAGAGTAGAATAATGATTAGTAGAGGCTGGGAAGAATACAGAGAATGGAAACAGGGAGGTTGACCATGAATACTAACTTGCAGTTAGATAAGTGCAAGACATTCAGGTGTGCAATGCCTTATTGTCTCCCATAGTCATTGGACTGCACATTTCCAAACCTGGGAAAAAAAGGCTTTTGACTGCTTTCACCACAGAAATGACCAATGTCTGAGGATATATCTATGTTTAACCTGGCTTATGTGTTACACATTGTATAGATGTGTTGAAACATCATGTGGTACACCATAATATACACAATGTGAAAAAGAACTAGAGCAGGTGATTCCACTGCCAAACACCTCCTCATGTAGAAGTAATTGGTGGAGTCATAATAGTAACAGTAGTACTATGAGTAATTTAGTAGCAATAGCAGCGATAAATACAGCAGTAGCCATGCTAAAAATTGAAATTAACCTTCATTAAAATAAATTACATATTTTTCCTGGACTTCTTATGAATGAGATAAGGAATGCACTGTGCCCTAATTTTTACCAATGGAAAATGCACTCAGCTGGGCTCACGTTCCAAGAGTCACACACTTGATGAGTGTTAGTGCTGAGATTCAATGCCAGTCCCCTTTGACTATGAAGTCTTCTCCGCACCATACGCCATCTGACTTGTGAAGCAGGTATGTCTTGCTTCTGAGGACCTCATCCTTCTAAAAGTTAACTCATCTCTATCACTTTTTGTGTATACTTGAGAGGTAGCCACAAGGAATGCCTGTTCTGAAAGTTATACTGGTTTTACACATGGAGATGCCAAAGGAAGAGTTAATGTATCAAAGGGAAAGTTGATTGCTATGGTTATATTAGGGAGAAAGTAAATAAGACTCATCATATAGCTGACACTGGTTAGGGTCAACCAGACTTAAGTTCCCAGTAAACACTAAACACAGCATGTGGGAAGACCTCATCTGGGAGAAAAGGCATGTTGGAAATATTTACCAGGACTTAAAATAATTTTCTATAATGGATTAAAATCTTTAAGAAAATACTTTTCAGCAGAAAAGAAATACTGCCATATCTTAATATCCAACTCCCTTCAAATAAATCAACTGTGAGTCATTAACTCTGTTTACAGTGTCAAAATGAGAGCAACACTAAGTACATTTAAGAGCAGAAATGTATATAGCAGTCTATGTCACCATCTCTCTAACCTGTAAGTATCTCCCAAACTCTTTAACGGCCAATTCTAATCCAGACTCCTACCGATATAAGAAAATGTAAAACCTGATATCGATTTTGATTTGAAATCAGAAGAAAGGGCTAAGAAATTAACTCAGACTAGGTGAGAAATGTTATCCTGCACAGTAAAAAAGGAACAGAATTACAAATTCTAACTTGTGAAAACATAGGCTGTTTCCTGTAAGAGGTAAGTTGCATCACATAAGCATATCTTGACTTACTTTGGAATTTCAACAAGGAAAATGGCTGGGAGTAGCCACTTGTGTAAAATTCTAAATAGAGAACATTGCAGAAAATTTCAGCTTCACTTTCTTTTCTGTGAAGTCTCAAACCTTAGTGGATGAGATTTTCATCAGTTCATAGGTTATTATGATACCAGTGACAACTCAAAAGATATTGTTCAAAGCCTGTGTCTTTTGTTCTGCAAGATTCAGCTTTTTCCCAGGCTCCAATCATGGACTGTTCCATGTTTTCCTTCAGTACATCTAGCAGTGCTTTTCCTGCCAATCTGATAAAAGTTACACAAATATTCAGGTCGCAAAATTAAACAGGACGAAAAAGTTCCTGGTAAACATCTTCAAAATGGGAAGTTTGCCTGTGGTGACAAGACGATAGCTTTTGGATGAAAAAAGAGAAAGGAGAAGGAAGTAAAAGGAAAAGCACACACTGAACAATACTGCTTTAATCCCCAATAACAAGGCTGCAGATGTTCTCTTCTGTTGGTTTTTTAAAAGCTTTGTTCATCAGCTCATGGTATTCACTCTGACTACTGCCTTCCATTGCGTGGAATTCACTGTTCAGGAAAAATGTTTTTATGTTGAGGTAATAATTATTTTCAAAGAAGCATCAGTAAAAAGAAACAATACTTTAAAATTCCAAAATGGAGGATTTGGGGAAAATCTGAAATTTTTTTTGAAGTTTTTGTGAATTTCAGCCATTTATAAATGATCATTCAAGATTTTAGTGGTACTTAATAACTATAAAGGTTTATATCTTTCATACTTCTTCATAGTTGTGTTCTCAATAATACGGTGAAGCAAATATTTTTTCCACATCTTGTATGGCTAATGTCTGTTTACAAAAACAACTGTGAGTTCAAAACTTCCTGAGGTAAAGATTAGTTCAGCCTTCAGCAGTTATCACCTAACTTGTTCATCAGAAGAAATGCTTGGTATTAACTGATAGCACTCATCTTCTAATACATTTCCTTGGAACTTTATTTCCTAAGGCCCTTGGGGCTATAAGATGAAGGCAGCAGTGGAGTGTTACTAGGGTAGGAAGAGGTCTAGGTATTACCATCCTCACACACAAAGTCGTCTACCAGGGTCCTTCCTTCTTGCATTTTAACTGACTTTGCTATTTGTATCTATTCTTCAGGGCTCAAAACTTGAACCTAAAAGCCTCATTCATATAATGCAAACCACTCTGCCACTGAGCCACACTCCTGTGCTTCTGGTCTTACAAATCTTGTTGAAGAAACAGCTTGTAGCCAAGCCCACCATATGGCAAAAGGCAGAAAAAACAATAATAACATGGAAGATAATGATGTCAGTATTTATTGATGTTTTCTGGAGTATTAGGCATTTTATTAAGTCCTTTGCAGCATTCTCTCATGTTTTCCTTACTTAAGACATAAGAGAAAGATATTACTGGATTCATTTTATGATTGGAAGAACTCAATTCTAAAGTTCTTTGAACCTTCTTAAACTCATTCACTGACACAGGGTGAAAATAAAAATGAAGGCTGTTGAGGCTGTAAATAATGAAGGAAAACTTCACAATGCCAGAATTACTGCAGAAATCTTCATAGAGAATCAGTTCACTGCAACCAGTTTCTGATACTTTAACAAACCTGTAAGCCAATGACTAGGCAAATCACAGAAATATGCAAGAAGGAAAAAAGCAGTCATGTTTTATGTGCAAAATGATGAAAATGATGTGTTGTTATGTTTATCGTAATTATATGGACAGGCTTCAAAATCATTAATACTTACATAGTCAAGTTAAACTACCACAAAATCTCCATAAATGTAAAGTTCCTGTATGAGCCCTTCTCTTTGTGGTTATCTGTGATGTTCCAATCTATGATGCTATTATCTGTAACATTTCCCTCTGTGATGTGCTCTAGGAACATAATATCCCCTTTCAATGAACTCAGTTCAGTGATAGCATGATAGAGAAGGATCTGTTTGGGGGAAGCAAATTGATTGTGTCTCACCAATCTCTAGTGTTGAATCACTCAGAAATCTTTGATAAAGCACCATTTTATAATTGTAACTTTTTTTAGTACTGAAGATGGACCTAAGGCCTCCACACTAAGCTATATCACCAATGCTCCTGTAATTTTTTTAAAGACTGAGTCTTGCTAAGTTCCCCAGACTATGCTCCAACATGTTCTCTGCTTGCCTCAGCCTCTGAGCATGTGGAGATTACATGTATAACTGCAGATTCGGTAGTGTTCTCCTTTTCCAGGACACAAAGCATTTCTATCGAATGTATTGTAGTGGAAGACAAGAATTGCTTTCTCTGAAGACCATAGATGTGACGGTAACTGCTGAATAGAGATAAAAATCAATGTCCAAGAAAAAAAGGCCAGATTCAGATTTTTAGATTTTGAGGAAATCTATTTTTATAAGTGTATTTTTTGGTGAAGACCAAAATTACCTTAAAAGCTAAACTTGCCAAGCCAATTGTGATGGTTTCATTGCTAGCATTTCAGTCTTATTCCATGGTCTCTCACAAAAACTTCTAAGATACCTCTAGAAATTCGGTATAATACTCAACTTGGATTAGATTTTTTTGGAAGTCTGTTCTTTTGTTATTGATTTCCAATTTCATTGCATTGTTGTGAGATACTATGCATGGGATGATTTTACTACCTCTACATTTACTTAAACATGTTTTTTCAGGTAATATATTATCAATTTTGTAGAACGTCCCATGTTCAGCTGAGAAGAATGTGAATGCTGATATTTTTTAATGGAGTATCCTGTAGACACCTACCAAGTCTATTTATTTGTAGAGTTGGTTTAATTCTAATTTATTTGTCAATTTTTTTGTCTAGTTGGTCTATCAATTTGGGAGAATGCAGTATTGTGGTCCCCCACTACAGTGGTGTTAGTGCTTATTTGGTTTTTCATGTCTGTTAATATTTGTTTTATGTACTTGTGTGAACCTGTATCTGGTGCATAAATATTTATGATTGTTATATATTCTTCTTGGAGTTTTCCCTTACTGAGTATGTAGTGATGTTCTTTGTCTCTTTTGATCATTTTTGGCTTAAAGTTTGCATTGGTTGCAAACAGAGTAGCTACCCCTGCTTTTCTCTCAGTTCCTGTGGCATGGTAAATTGTTTTCTAGCCTTTGATTTTTAATCTCTGGATTTCTTTTTGGCTCAAAAATGTTTCCTGACTAAAACTTATTGTTCGATCTTGCTTCTTGATTCATTCTACCAGTTTGTTTCATTTGATTGGTGAGTTGAGACCATTTCTGTTAATTGTTATAGCTGGTATGTATTGTTTTTATTTTTCATGTTGGTTCACTATTGTTTATTCACTGTCTTTCCGTACTGCTTAATTGTGTATCCTGCTTGGAAGCTTCTTCTTATTGGTATTCCTGTGTTTGTGGTCTTCATTATCTCTTTCTAATGCCTTTCAGAGCATTCTGTGGAGGTTTTTTGGTGTCCATAAATTTCCTCAGGTGTTCTTTGTCATGGAAGTATCTTATTCCTCCATCAATTTTGAAGTATAGTTTTTCAGGGCGGGCAAGACAGCTCAGTGGTTAAAATGCCTGCTTAGACAAACTTAGGCAAGCGCATGGGCTACAGTTCAATCTCCACACCACATGCCATGCCAGCCCCGCACCCAGGGTGGGCTGAGTGGGCCACAAAAAAAGAAAAGATAGTTTTGCAGAGTAAATTGATCTGGGTTGAAGTTTGTTTTCCATTAGGGCTTAAAATACTTCACTCCAAGCTCTTCTTGATTTGACAGCTTGTGTTGCAAATTTTGCTGTGTTTCTGGTGGGCTTTCTTTTACAGGTGATATGTTGTTTTTCTCAAGCTGCTTTCAATATTCTGTTCTTGTGCTTACTTTCTAGAATCTTTATTATAGTATTGGTGTACATTTATTTTTTTTTCATGATTATTTGGAGTTCTATATGCTTCATTTATTTCTGTCAGATTCTTTATCCATTTTGGGAAGTTTTCTTTCCTTTTCTTTTTTGGTACCAGGAATCAAACTCTGGACCTTATATTTACCAGGCAGGTGTTTAAGCTGCTGAGCTATCTCCCCGGCTTAGGGAAGTTTTCTACCATTATTTCTGTGAAGAGATTTTTTTTTTGTCTTCTAGAGAAGGGTGTACAGGGTGTTCAGGGTCTCACTACTAGATCGGACTCCTAGTGATCCACCTGTTTACAGCTTCTCAAGAGCTGGAATTACAGGCCCGCGCGACCATACCCAATCTCAATTGTCAACTCAGTGCACCCTGGGGGCAGACCTGGCACTTCCCAGGGATCCTGTGAAGAGATTTTTAATGGCTTTTGCCCTGTCTTTAGCTAGCTCACTGATTCCTCTCAATTTATCTTTTTCTGTCCTTCATCCTGTAGCTGTTAGACTGTTTTTTGTGGCCTCTTGCATTTTTTAAGATATCTTTCTTTTCCTCATTGCTGGTCATGTTTCTATCTTTTATATTTGAAATTCTATCCTCACCTTCATTCAATATGCTGCATATATTTTTCTTTCTTTCTTTCTTTCTTTCTTTCTTTCTTTCTTTCTTTCTTTCTTTCTTTCTTTCTTTCTCCAGAATTGGGAATTGAACTCAGGCTCTTGTACCTGCCAGGGAAGCACTTATTCTACTGAGCCATCTCCCCAGCCCCTATACTGCATATATTTTTGATGGACTTTCTAATCTGCATTTCTGTTTCATTGATTCTATTCCTTGTTTATGTTTGACATTCATGGCTTCCTGAGCTCCTGTATTTGTTTATCTGTGTCTGCTTTTATCTTTTATTTCGATACTCATTTTTTTTTAACCTTAGTGATTTTTTTCCCTAAGACCTCTTCCATTTATTTTTTCACTTATTCTGTAATTTCAGAAAGTTCCATTTGTTGGTTTCTGGTTTACTCTCTCTTTGTGTTCTGGACTTTTCCTGGGTGGGATTGCATTTTGCTTCTTTGGCCTGCCATTTTCTATTTTATTTTGTCTTTTATGTTGATGCTTTCAGAGTTTTAATGTTACATAATCTTATCACTGATGTTAAGGTTTTCCTAGGAAGTGTCTGTTCTTCTGGATATCTCCTCTCACTGTCATAATGTTTCCAGGGTGTGGGGGAAGGGTAGAGCATAAACTTAAACCCATCTTGCCAGCACTACAATCCTGGGGCAATGGAGGAAAGGACTGAAGAGATACATTCCTCTTTCTGGCACTGCCATCCAAGTGAAAATGGAAGAAGAAAGGAACTCAGACTTACACTCCTCTCACTGTCACTGCAGTCCTGCAGCAGTGGAGGAAGTAAGGAACATGGATTTACACTCCTGATGACTGTATCTCAATCCCAAGGACAATGGAGGAAAGATGGAGTGTGGACACTCACTCTTCTCACCGCACCACCATCTCAACAATGGAAGCCTGAAACAGCATGAACCTATACTCTTGTCACTGCACTGCCATCCTGGGCAATGCAGGATTTGCAATATTGTCCTTTATATCTGTTTTTCTGTCCTCACTTTGACTCATTGTGTTGCATAGACTTTCAATGGATTTTTTTAATCTCTTCTGTTTAAATCTATTCTATGGATTCCATTTCTTTCCTATGCTGAGGAAAGAAAGAAATCATATCATGATTTCCTCACTTCCTTAAGCTCCTTTATTATTTATATGTATCTGCCCAAGAGCAACTAATCATGTCTTTTCTTATGGTCATGGTCTTTGTAATTATCTGAGAAATTATTTCTGATTTGACTTTTTATTTTTTATTTTATTTTATTTTATTTTATTTTTTCTTACAGAACCAGGGATTGAACTCAGGCCCTTGAGCTTGGCAGGGAAGCGCTTATTCCACTGAGCCATCTCCCTGGCCCCTTATTTTTTATTTTTATAGACAACTTAGACTTATTTGATAAGCTATTACAAAGACAAAACTATTATCATCACAATTACTTTATCATCCTGGTTCACAAAATTAACCTAAGAAGGTACAAATTAAAGGACATAACCTAAGAGGCTGTTAACAAGACAGACTGGAAAAAACAGGGTGGAAGTGCAGAAGCTACTTAGAAGCACCTATATCAGGGGGAGTCATTTATCTCATTAAGCAGCAATAAGAAAACAAATCTAAAGGACATAAAAGGCAGAGTATTTTGTGTGAATTTCGGCCACTCCCATTAAACCTGAACCTGTGCCTCATGCTTTGCTCTTCTCCTGGGTCAATGAAAGTGCATTTTTTTTCCTCATGGACATGCAACAGTTCAGCAGAGCATAGACAGCAATTCTGTGGGACAGCTTATGGTGTGACTGCCTCCATTTAGTCTAAACCAGGCTTCTGCTTTGGCTCCCAAGGGCAGTCATAGCTGTATGCAGGTGTGTTTGCCTGTCCCTGCTTCATGTCTCACTAGATAGTGCTGCTGGCTCAGGGTCCCAGCCATGGTGATGCTAACTGGGGGACAACTGTTGCCTTAGTTACATTGTGACACAGAAGGCAACTAGCTAGAAAATAGCCTCAACAGTCCTTGGGACTCCAGAAAGGAGACAGCATTCATGGGCTGAGGACAGTTCTGTTGGATTGGGGCTAGCCTCCTAGCTTCACCAGGGGAACAGCTTGACAACATCAGAATCCTGTGACCTTTATTATTCCAGAAGGACTTGTTGTCCTCAAGAGTGGTCCAAGTCTTCTTTTTTTTTTTTTTTTTGCGGAAACAGGGATTGAACTCAAGCCCTTGCGCTTGCCAGGGAAGTGCTTATTCCACTGAGCCATCTCCCTGCCCCCCAAGTCTTCTTTATTTTGTGAACTACAAGAGACCTAATGCAGACATGTTCATTCCAGATTAACTGGAACGCCAAGCAGTGATTATTGACAATGGTTCTGGCCTCTGCAAAGTGGGACTGTGTATCCATATTGTTCCAAGATATGTTTTTGACTCTGTTGTTGGTCACCCTAAATTTAACATACCATCTAGCCGGAAGAAATACTTTGTCGGACAGGAAGTCCAGTACAAGAGTGAACTCCTGTATTTGCACTATCCTGTTGAGTGTGGAATAGTAACAAGATGGGATGACATGGAGAAACTTTGGAAACATCTCTTCCAGCGGTTATTGAGAGTTAAATCCAGTAACCAACCAGTACTGATGACCGAACCCTCCTCGAACCCAAGAGAGGTATGTGAGAAGACCGCCGAAATCCTGTTCGAGACATTTCGCGTGCCAGCCCTGCATCTGTGCAACCATGCAGTGCCGGCACTCTATGCCTGTGGCTACGTCACAGGCTTGGTGTTGGACAGTGGGGAAGGTGTCACTTGTGCTGTCCCTATATATGAAGGTTATTCTCTGCCTCATTCGATCAGCAAGCTTTCTGTGGCAGGGAGGGACATTACAGAGAACCTCACACTTCTCCTCCTGGCCGAAGGATGTACCTATCCGTGCATTCTTAACAAGTCTGTGGGGGAAACACTCAAAGAGAAGTTGTGCTATGTCACCTTAGGGCGCAAGAAAAAGCCACGCCGGAGACAGAAGAAGGTCCTAACGAAGTACAGACTGCCAGATGGCAATGTTATCTACATAGAAGACCGACTGCTCCTGGTGCCTGAGGTGCTGTTTACTCCTGCAATTCTGGACATCCAAGACCCTGGACTCTCAAAAATGGTCTGTAACAGCATCCTGAAATGTGACATGGACATCCAAAAGAGCCTATTTGGAAATATCATGCTACTGGGGGTTCTACATTGTTCCGTGGGCTGGCTGAAAGGCTTGCAAAGGACTTGGAATATGTGACTTCCCAAGGGACCTCCATCAAGATAATAGCTTCGCCTCACAGATATTTCTCTACATGGATTGGTGCCTCTGTCATGGCCTCCCTCAGCAGTTTCCAGCAAATGTGCATCACCTCTGCAGAGTTCAAGGAGTTTGGGAGTTCTGTGGTGCACAGAAAGTGCTTCTAGAGCACACTGGATTGCGGGCGGGAGGGATATGGAGAGTATGTCCAAATGCCTTATGACAGTAGCAGCAGCATAAGCTGATCTCCTCCCTGGGACTTTGATTGAGTGCTCAATAAAGCATCTGTCCCATGTCAGGCTTCAAAAAAAAAAAAAGAAGAAGTCTGAATAAAATACCCTCTATGAATTATCATTATCAGCAAAATAATGAAGAATCAAAACATTTAAAATGATTTTTTTTACTGACTAAAAGAAAATCAAGGTCAGTTAAGACTCAGGACATATGAGAACTTGTACTGTTACATCATGTAACTCGGTAGTGTCCCAAATTTTCTGATCAAGGAGATTATGGGGCCAAAGAGGAAAGTGATCGATGATGTAGAATGTGCCTCAGGAGAGTCACATGGAGAGAAAACATTCTCTCAGGCTTTCAGAGCACATTGGCCAAGCAATGGCCGTGACTCATCCACGTGGCTGACACCAACAAAGATTCTACAATCTGAGGTACAGGATCTCAGGATAAATCCTGAGGGGATTTCACTGACCTTATCAGACCCAAAAGCTACAACTCTTGTTGCATAGGTCCTGCTTTACCTTGGTCTTAACCATCCAGCAGAAAAGTATGAAGATGAAATACAAGAAGTAAAGCCGTGCTGTTATGTTGAGCTGTGGGGGACTCAGGTCAACAATTTCTGACATTGCCAGTGAAGCGGAAGACCCAATACTATTATGGGCTACTGGACTCTTTTAGAATATTTTGCCGAGTTTACACACCTATAATATTCAAATAACGGAACTTAACCAAAAAAGGGAAGGGGATACAGATGAATGTCCATTTTGTATCTGTGTATTCAAAATGGTTAGGATATATATATATATTGGCATTCTCTTAATCAATAGAGTGATTTGTTCTAATGGTGTTGTAAATAAGATATCATGTCCGCATCTTGTACAGCAATTAACCACTAGGAAGAATGTATGCAATGTAAATTATTGAAACTGTCCTACCAATTTGATTTGAAAAAAAATACAAAACAATTACTAAGAACTTTTAAGCTGAGTGATGAATGCTAGGATTTGTTGTTTTGCATATTTTTCCCTTGTATCTTTGTATTGTTTGTTTCCTTCTCTATTTTTTGTAAGATTCCAAATTTGATAATGAAGGCTTGAATTATTAATAAAAGCACACGAAAGAATTTAAAAAAAAAAGAAAGAAAATCACAACTCCAGTTCCCCTAAAGGAATGTTTTTGGCTGCTTTTTATTTTGTCTTGTTCTGTTTTTGCCTTCTTTTTTTAGTGACCTGACTACAACATGTCATTTTCTGACCGAAAAAAGAAATCTTTTGGATAGGAATATTATTGGAATAATATTATTACTCTATTGATATTATTGCTGTATTGGTAGTAATACTAATGCTATTTTTACCCTATCACAACATAAATGCTGATTATATGTAAAATTTGGAACAGGCATTTGAAGTGCAAACCTTATTTAAGCACACAGCAAATCAACATTTCTTTGCTCTAGATATCACCTTCCACACTAAGACAATTGCCTTAGTGTACATAAAGGCATTCTGGTGACTTCCAAAGAAACTGGGAGTGCTAAAGATCCTGCCTCCAGGGCTCAGGAGGGAAAGAAAGAGCATTTGTTGAAGGCTGGCATATCTGTGCCACAGCACATGGATTTCTGCTAAACAAGTGTAAGATTCAGGCCAGGGGATGGATGGGACAAACTATGGCTGATGGGACAAATTCAGCCAGGCACCAGTTTTCACACAGTGTCACTGGAACCCAGCCATGGCCATTTGTTTCTGTGTTGTCTACGGCTACTCATGCACTACAGTAGAGTTGAATAGCTTTGACAGAAACCATATGGACTGCAAAGCCAAAATGAATTAGTAGCTCGCCCTTTACAGTGTTTGTGGAGCCCCCTGCCTTTATGAATTAGCTGGGCCTCTATTTCCCCATTCATAACTGAAAGGTTGGGCAAGGGTGAAGTTTTTCCATCAAGTTGGCACACCAGAATCATTTGGAGGCTATTTCCATGCCTGAGCTTCGCCACAGAGGCTGGTTCTGATGGGCGAGGCTCCAGCTCAAGGTCAACGTGGGCAGCCAGGTTGAGAAATCCAGGGGCTACATAATCGCCAAGGTCTTGGAGCTCATTGCTTTCACCACATGAACTTTTTGTGAAGTAAGTGTATCTGCCAACAGGAACAAACACTTGGAAATTATGCCTAAATAAATTCAGCCTTGGCATAGAAGACTGACATTTGATTTATATACTTCCAAGTCTCCAACTTAAGGGGTTTCAAATCTATGGATTTACAAGGATAAAGATGTAGTGCTATATACATAAAATGGTTCCTTCAGAGGTAGATTTAAATTAGACTAACAGATTTAATGAGTTGACTTTTGATGTATGAATATAATTCACTTTTAATACATCACAATTTAAACCATTATACATCAAATATAAGCCATTAGGGTGACAATCATAGCTTCCAGTCTGTTCTACACAGACTCCCCTCTTGGAGGAAAGCCCCAAGCTCTCCTGTCTCTGACACAGACAGCTACACCTGGAAAGTAGTCCTGAAAGTGAGCCGCCAAACACTAGGAAATCTGTGGGATAGCAGATAATATCAAATGCACCTAAAGTATGTTTGGGGAAGGGATTAAAGGATGTTTCATAAGCCTTGGGAGGTTTAAATATTGCTGAAACAGACTAAAGGGTGATATGCACAGGCCCAGCCTGCTTGGAAATGGGCTGAGGGCATGGGGAAGAAGCTTGCTATGCAGAGCTTTGGGTGGCATCCAGGCTGCCAGCCTGCCACCCAGGACATCAGCAGATGGCCATGGGGGAGGGCCTCTGTGAAGTCTGGGCTCTCTACCTCTCAACAGATTTGATTTTGGAAGTTGCACAAACAAGAAAATACCTCTGAGGTTGCAACTGAGCATTTCCATGGCATTTCTGGCAAAAGATGTCTTGGTTCAACTCGTGTGATCTCAACTCTGCTGCATTGACATTTGGGGCTGGATGATTCTCTGCTGAGAGGAGGGGCTGGCTTGCACATTTGCCTCAACTCACTGCCAGTAGCAGCCTCCTCCCTGCCCAAGTTGGGATAATACAATGGCAGGCTATCTCTAAGTTTACTCAGTGGTCCTCACGATTTCTCACCAACCTTTTTCTAGGTTCTTAAGTTAACTTAAAGTAAATTTTATGTTGAGGCCACAGGTGCCTGAATTACAGTTTTAAAAAGCAAATGATGCCTTGAAAGAAGTCACTGGGAGAGTATTTGTTGTTTCAGAAAGGAATGCTGAGACCTGAAGAGCAGCAATTTGCTTCCTGATGTATTTGAAATTCAAGAGAATGGCTGGTGGGTTATGATTTTTCTTCATATCTGATGGGCAAATTCTACCTATGCAATCAAGACTGTATAATCTGGTGAAACTATTAATTACAGGCCTTTCCATTTGTTTCAGCAAGTATTCACTACTGATAAAATCCCTTGTAACTTTTAAAAATGCTCTAGTCATTGAAAAATGAGTACTCAGATATGAAATAACAGAGATATAATCACTGGGCTTGGGAAACTGAAGACTGGAGAGGGAACTCTTCAGTTGAAAGAATGTTTCTAAAATAATATGCAATGTACATAGCTTGTGAAGTGATGCTAAAGTGAAGGGGGAGTGTAGGAGATTAGTGAAATTTGTGAAAAGCTGAGCTCTGGCAGCCTACATTACCATGAGCTTTGAGTTGATCCTTTAGGGATAATCGAGAGTTTGTAGAGAAAGGGCTGGAAGGATTTCGAGGAGGGTGATGCCTTATTTTTATTTACATACACTGCACTGTCTGACTTTTTATAAGAACATATTTTGTCTTTATCACTACAGAAAAAAGCTAAAATGTGCAGTAAAGGACGAAAGATAGAGGCCTTTAGCAAAGAGCAATGGTAGTGGAAAAAGGAATTGCTGTCTTTCGTCCTGGCCTTCCCATGATTCAAGCACCATAGGATTTAATTCTGAATTATTAACTCCGCTTTACTGTGCAGAAAATGAGACTTAGGGATGTTATTTTTTTCCCCTTACACTCACCTAACTCTAAAGTGTCAAGTCCAGGATGCAAGCTGAAATCAGGGACTAAATGGGATTCACATGTACTGAATCAAAATTTGCATTTTATTTTAACAAGAACCCTAAGAGATTCTTATGCACATCTATGTTTGCAACATGTTTGTCTAAGAAACTAATTTCTACCTACAATTCCAACTGGTTACTAATCCTAGAAAGAATGGGTAACGGACCAAAAAGTTTTGTTATTGATTAATACATGGTGATCCTTCTTATTTGTATCGATGCTTTGACATGAGTAAGTATTAATAAGAGCTCAGTTAGATCTTGGAAGAGATTAGAGACGTCAAATTTATAGACCAAGACTCTAAATTTACATTTTTAGCCAAGAAAAATTAAATGGTCATATTGCAAGTGACGAAAAACCTAGGTATCATGATTCATTCATTCATGTGTTCTTGAGTGTAGAGCACCTGTTAGGTATTGAATAATTCAACATTGCAGTAAACAACTAAAAATGATTTCACGTAGATTTACACATTTCATCCTTATATTTGGACTTCTTTATTTATATCAGCATGGAAAATAGATCCTCTTCAATCATTGACCCCACTATTTATTCATTATTTATAGGCACTAGGAATGCTAAGCAAGTGCTCCACCACTAAGCTACACTGCAGCCCTAGAGTCACCACTTCAAAGGATATTTGCCACAGTCCAGTGAATTCTAGGCAAAAATACATTGTCTCTCTTCTTCCAAATTGTTGAAATGTGTCATGTTTGGGCCATAGTTCTTTGTGCTTTAATTGTAGATGTAGATTAATCAGAGACAAGATGGGGCTCCCAAGTCTGAGCCTCTAAACTCTTAGCTCCTTGATTATAGTGGTGCTTTTTTGTTTCCCAGTGCTGGGAATGGAACCCAGAGTTTCACCAATGCTAGGCAAGTAGTCTATCACTGAGCTATACCCACATTCTTTAAATGTGCTTTTCAATTACCTGTGGCCTCATGTTTTGTTACATTAAGATAATTCTTATGTACTGAGTCATTCCTGCCCTCTAGATGCTTGGCTAGACTCTTGGACCTATACATTATTTCATTCAATCCTCCCAAGATCACTAATGAAGAGGTATAATAGTGTCCATGCTTTGTAGGAGATGCATGGTCATTCCAAAAATCAAATAACACTTGAAAGTTCTGTTGCTATATGACAAGGTCAGTCAAATCCCCCCAGAATTTACTCCAGAACCATGTACAGCACCTTGAGGTAGATCCTTTGCCAGTTTCAGCCATCTGGATGAGTCACGGCCATTGCTTGATCAATTTGCTCTCTGTGAAAGCCTGAGAGAATGTTTTCTCTCTAAACAACTCTCCTTAGGCATGCTCTACATCATTGATCAGTTTCCTTTGTGGCCCCCAAATCTCCTTGATCAGAAAATTTGGGGCACCACTGAGTCACAGGATGTCACAGCACAGGTTCTCTTCTGTCCTGAGTCGTCACTGACCTTGAAGGGCTATGTGTCGCTAACTTTGCAAAAGTGTAAATAGAGGACCAGTTTGTTGTGAAAAGAAAAGAAAAAAAATATATGTATACATAAGATAGTTAAGATACACGTACAGCTACTTTCTCTTAGTTCATTGAGAAGGAAGGTTTGTACTAATAGTGTTTAGAAAGGACATCATATCTGCATCTTGTACTATGAATAACTACTACGAAGACAACAATATGCAATGTATCAATTATTGTAACTAGCCTACTTACCTGTTTTTTTAAGCAGAATATATTTATTGAGGGAAAGAAACCTCCTGTCCAAGAAAGGGACAGGAGGGCCACCCCCCGAGTGGGTGGTCCCCCTACTAATATGTTTTGAAACCGTTTCATTGCTATTTTTTTATTTTTCTCAATAAAATGAATAAAAAGAAAGTTCTTGTACACTATCAATGTGAAAATTTATAAATACTAGTTATTACAATAAATAATTGATGGAGACCCAGTCGTAGCCCAGGCCCAGTAAGTGTGTGGGAGAGCTTTTAGCTACCCTGCGCCCGCGGGACCTACTCGTCCCAGCCCAGGCGCAGTGTGGGTGAGACTCTCTTCTAACCCCTTAGGACACCTCCCACCACTCCACAGAATCTCCCCCACCCCACCCGTCCAGTAGGAATTTCTGCCGCATTCCGGGAACCCCCAGACCCAGTCCTAGCCCAGGCCAGGTGAGTGTGTGGGAGAGCTTCTGGCTACCCTGCACCCACGGGACCTACCTGCCCCAGCCCAGGCGCAGTGTGGGTGAGACCCTCTTCCACACCAAGGGACACATCCTACCACTCCGCAGCACCTCCCCCTCCATGCCCACCAAATAAGAACTTCTGCCACATTCCAGGAAACCCCACAACCAGTCCTAGCCCAGGGCCGGTGAGTGTGTGGGAGAGCTTTCGGCTACCCTGCACCTGCAGGACGTACAGGTCCCAGCCCAGGCATAGCTTGGTTGACACCCTTTTTCACCCCCTTGGGACGCCCCCATCACTCTGTAGTACGCCCCTGCACCGCACCCACAGAGTAAGAATCACTGTCGCGTTCTGGTAACCCCCAGATCCAGTCTTAGTCTAGGCCCAGTGAGTGTGTGGGAGAGCTGCCTCTCACCTACTCCACCTTGTCCTCTGCAGACTCAGCTCAGACCTGGCATACAGGCCTGGAGTGAAACCCTGCAGCTGCAAGCCCTGCAGAGAGTGTAGAGGATAGAACCACCCAGCTAGTCCAGGAGCAGAATATCTTGCCAGAGGGGCACAACAGGTTCATCCCCAGGGGCAAGAGCAGGAAGGAACTGAGCACAGCAGGCAGACCCAAGCCAGGAACAACTGGATAAATCCAAACTTTGTAGATCTACACCTGAACTTAGCACCTACTGCAACAAAGATCCACAACAAAGGTCAGAAGACAGTGCTATACAAAATGACAACAAGAAGGAGCAAAATGCAATCTCAGAACCCAAGCCCACCTATAACAAGTGCACAGAACACTAACACAGAACAAATTGGGAATCACAAAGCTGAAAGTAATGAATCAATGCCTTCTGAAATAAAGAAAGAGCTGCAGAAAGGTATAGAGGAATTCGGATTGGAAACGAAAAAAAAAATCCCTGAAATAATAACATCTGCAGTAAAGAATCAAATGCAGAACCATATGAAGAAAAGCCAATGCCAACCCAGAACAAGTGCAGAGAACACTAGCTCAGCTCAAATGTAAAAATTAGTAGCGTCGATAATAAATAAGCAACAGCAGAAAGCTATAGAGGAAATCAGAGTGGAATGATTTTCTGAAATAAAAAAAGAATTCTCAGAACTCAGAGCATCTGAAGTGAAGAAGCAACTACAGAAACATAGGGAGTAAACCCAATCTGAAAAAAACACTGCAGTAAAACAATTTATAACTGCTTGTAAAGAAGATATTGATAAAAAAAAGAGGAGATTAGAAAAATGACGGATTCCTTGAATGAGCAATAAAGGAAAGAAATAGATCACATGAAGCAGAGTCAAAGATATAGAGGAAATTAAAATCTCAATCACAAGCTTGCAAAACAGTTTAAGTGAAAGTGAAGACAGAGTTCCAGATCTTAAAGACGCTGGTACAGCTAGTGAAAAGATAAGAAAGGATCTCTTGAATATACAGTTTTTTTTTCTTTTTTTTGGTAGGGCTGGGGACAGAATCCAGGGCCTTGTGCATGCAAGGCAAGAGCACTACCACTGAGCCACATCCCAGCCTTAAGAAAGGATCTCTTAAAAACACCTAGGATGCAGGAAAAATAATCCATCACCTCTAAGATGATGAAAAGATGAACAATGGGAGACTAATAGGCATCAATGGGAAAGAAGGAGTCAATACAAAGGACATTAAAAAAATATGGGCAGAAGTAATAGCAGAAAACTTCCCAAATTTGAGGAAAATATCTGACATTCAGGTACCCGACACATACAGAATACCAAGCGACCTCAACCCAATGAAAAACACACAGAGACATAAAATAGTCAAGATCCCAGAAATTCAGCACAAGAATAATATACTAAAAGCTGCTAGCGAAAAGAAGCAGATCACATTCAAAGGAAAACCCATCAGAATTATGGCTGACTTCACAAACCATGAAGGCAAGAAGAGCATGGAGCAGAGTACATCAACTCCTCTATGAAAACAAATTCCAGCCCAGATTACTATACCCTGCAAACCTCTCTTTCAAGTTTGATGCAGAAGTGAAATACTTTCATGACAAAGAACAGCTAAAGAATTTCATGATGACAAAACCAGGCATACACAGGCTACTGAAAGATGTTCTAGAGAGGGAGCAAAATGATCAGAACTCCACGAATGA
>NW_004524645.1:870669-872018 GCF_000260255.1 Octodon degus
AGATGGCCATACTCCCAAAATTGCTGTACAGGTTTAATGCAATCCCTATCAGACTACCACCAACATACCTAACAGAGCTAGAGAAATCATTCCTAAAATTTATGTGAAACCAGAAAAGACCTAGAATAGCAAAGGCAATCCTGGGCAATAAAGACAAGGCAGGAGGCATTACAATTCCTGACTTGAAATTATACCACACACCCAGTGTGATAAAATCAGCATGGTACTGGCATCAAAATAGACCTGGGGACCAATGGAATACGTTAGAAGATGCTGAAACCCCTACGAACACATTCAGCCACCTTATCTTTGACCAAGGGCCAAACATACTCACTGGAAGAAAGATAGTCTATTTAACAAATGGTGCTGGAAAAACTGGCTCTCTACATGTTGAAAACTAAAACTTGACCCAGGTCTATCACCATGCACTAAAGTCAAAATGGATTAAAGATCAAAATATTAAAGCAGAGACCCTAAATCTCCTGGAAGAGAAAGTAGGAGGAACTCTTGAAGACATAGGGGTAGGCAAAGAGTTCATAAACCGAAATCAAATTGCACGGGAAACATTTAAAAGAACTAACAACTGGGATCTGTTCTTACTGAGAAATTATTTCATGTCAAAAGAAATTACCAACAAAGGGAAAATGCAATCTACAAATTTGGAAAAAAGTCATGACAAATAACTACTCAGACAAAGGTCTGCTCTCTTGAATTCATAAAGAACTAAAAAACACTAGGGCCCCAAAATTGAAAGACCCAATCCAGAAATGGGCATCCGAGATGAACACATGCTTCTCAGAGAATGAAATTAAAGAGGCGAATAAATATATGAAAAAATGCTCCACATCACTAGCCATCCAAGAAATGCAAATTAAAACAACATTGAAATATCATCTCACTCCAGAAATAATGGCTATCATAAAGAAATCACCCAACAACAAATGTTGGAGAGGCCGTGGCGAAAAAGGTACACTTTTCCACTCCTGGTGGGCATGTAGACTGGTACAACCATTATGGAAATTAGTTTGGAAACTCCTTAGAAAACTTGGCCTGGAAATCCCCTTTAAACCAGCTATTCCTCTACTGGGAATTTTCCTGGAAGATCTAAAAACATCATATCATAGTGATATATGTGCGCCCATGTTTATAGCAGCACAATTTGTGATAGCCAAATCTTGGAAACAACCAAGATGCCCATCACTTAAGGAATGATTGAAAAAGATGTGGTAGTTTTACACAATGGAGTGTTACTCAGCTATAAAGGATGATAAACTCAAAGGCTTTATATTGAAATTGATGCCACTTGAACATATACTCATAAGTGAAATAAACCAGACACACATGTGTAA
>NW_004524645.1:873447-893458 GCF_000260255.1 Octodon degus
TGGTTAGGATAGATATATAGTTACATTCTCTTAATGAATAGAGGGATTTGTTCTAATGGTGTTTGTAAATAGGATATCAAGTCCACATCTTGTACAGCAATTAACTGCTTGGAAGAATGTATGCAATGTGTTAATTATTGAAACTGTCATACCAATTATTTTGAAACTGTCTCATTGCTATTTGTTTCTCAATAAAGTTATGGAAAAAAATAAAATAAAATAAAAATAAATAAATAAATAAATAAATACTTGATAATAGTCAGCTTCCAGCATTGCGTCAACTTTCACTTGCCACATGTCAAGACAACGTAAAGCAGCATCATGAAAGTTGCTGCCTTTCCCTACTACCATCCAGTCCTGGCCTACAAGACTTTTTTCTTCAGGCTTTGAGGCAGCCCATATTTTGCTTAATATGTTTGTAGACAAATTTTGGTAAGAAAAGAACACATGCAATTCCTTCCCCAGTTGAGTTAAACACTAAAAAATTCGTAGCTGAGACCTTTGCTTTGGGGACTGGATGCAGCTCAATTTGACAACCCAGGGGAAAGAATAGCATCTCCCTTTGAGTTCCTTGGATGGGGTCCATCTGGGTTTCCCAGACCTCCTATATCTCTCAGAAGCAACAGGACAGATAAACAGTAAAGGAGGTAGAATGGGGGGGGCAAACAATGACAGTGGTTCTCTATGAATTCTTCACAACTGGCACAAAAAGCAGCACAGAAAACAAATTCCTTGGGGCCACTATGGTAGCAGTGCTAGTGGTGCAAGTTCATGTCTTTCTTCTTTAAGCTCCTTCACTTGGTATCTGTCCACCAGAACAGTGTCTTTTTCCACTAAGAGATAGAGCTGGGGCCAACCTCTCCACCTCCAGCACTCTTCACCTTGACTCACATGCCAACTTCTTACTGAGTTCAAGGTTACTTCTAATCACCTGCACATCATGTCACCCAGTTTTCTTCTTTTGTCATGAGTCTGAAAGCCTGTCCAACCCACTTTTCTTGGGTTAGACCACATCAACCACGAGCCACTGAGCTCCTGACAGCCATGACAAGGGTCAGAGGAGAGGGAAGTAAGCCGTCTCTAGTAGGTCAGGATATTTATCCTAATGCCTCAGACCATAACACTTCCATACCAGATAAAGCAAGCCCACCAGCTGACGCAGTTAACACAATAGCCCTTCCGTGTATTGACCTCTCAGCTTTGCTTTCCTAGAGATAGGTCTTTCTGAGTGAAAATCACATCAGCTGCCTCTGAGCCTCACTATTTACCTGACCTATATGCCCTGCTCAGGAAAAATATGGCGACCTCAGAGGAAAGCATGCAAAGAAAGCTAACAGCTTGCCTTATATGGTAGGCTGTGAGTAAGAAAGCATCTGGCCTGGACTCTAGCATGGGTCAGAGCCCTGTGCTTTGTCCTTACCTGCAGTGCCAAAGGAGAGAACATTGTGAATGTCCCTGTTTGTCCTCTCTGAATGCTACTTCTCACCGAAATGTGTTTGCCCTACAGCTTTGGGAATTAGGCACTTTCCAGACATCAACACCAAAGTCAGTGACCTTTGATAATTATTCCCATTCCTAATTACCTCACTAATGGAGCTTCATGGATGATTTTCATAGCCCTTTTATCTGCTCTTATTACATTTTATCATTAATCCTAGACCATGGAGGTGATGACTTGACCTTGTTATTCATTTCTACATTCTCAGAGTTTACTTAGTGGTTATCTCATAACAGCTACATAGAAAATATTCTTTAGGTAAATAGAGATGGTTTCTTTGCTTTTGCAAAAAGAAAACATGATAAAACAGGGAAAAGAACATTTATAAAAGCATCAAAGGAATAGGAGCTTTTCATGATTTTGATATCATTTCAGTAATAAAAATCTATTCTATCTCAGTAGACAGTATTTTCCTGACCCTCACACAAATACATATTAAAAGAGCCAGGGGGGAAATAGACAACGACATTGGCTCTGTATGAATTCTGCGCAACTGGCACAGAATGCAGCACAGAGAACAAAGTCCCTGAGGCCACTCCGATGGCAGTGCTAATAGTGCAAGTGCACGTCTTTTTTCTGCAAGTTTCTTCACTTGGGGTCTGTCCTTCTCACCAGAACAGTGTCTTTTTCCACTAAGGGAGACAGCTAAGACCAATTTGCCCATGACCAGCGCTCGCCCCCTCCACTCACACACCAACCGCCCACTGAGCTCATGGCTGTTTTCAATTGCCTGCATGTCATGTCACCTAGTTTTCCTCTTCTATCTTGATGTGCTGAAATGTGACAGCCACAGTGCACACCTAAACAGCAGTCTCTCTTTCCCAGGAAACAAGTGTAATGATTCCACTAGGTAAACAAGGAATCTCAAAAACCACATTGTCCCCATGGTCTTCAGAGTGGTGTGTATTTTTAAAGGTGTTTTTTTTCCTGCACACCTCTCACTGCTTCTTAAAAGTCCATTTTACTACTTAGCTTGGTTTAGAAGGAAGAACAAATCAAAGTTTCCACCCAGCTTTTGGAATTAGGCAATTTCCAGATATTAACACCATATCATTCCCTTGAGGGTTGTTCAAAGTTTCCCATGTCAGCCAGAAATACAAACCAACTCTGTAACCACTGAGTAATTTATGATAGCATCAAGAAATTCACGATTGGATTACACCAAGGAAGCCTTTACTGTAATAGTAAAAGTGAAGATAATATAATACCTCATGTTCATTCAATGCTTACTATGTGCCAGTCACTATGCTGGGCACTTTACAAGCATTTTCTTTTTTGATTAGAAACATAAAACACATTTTCCTCTTAGTTTAAAAAGCCGTATCTCATGGATATGCAGAGCCCTTAAGTGTCTGCTCCAAATTCCAGAACACAAAGCAAGTAAGTTTTAAGGAAAGCTAATAAATGCAGTTGCATCAGATGTCCCCAGAATGCTCACACCACTGGGATTGCAGCGCATCTTTAGACACCCTGTCTCTTATCCCACTCAAGTCCACTTGATCACTCAAATAGTGTGAAAAAATTAACGAGACTTTCTAAGAATCACTCATGATTTTCCAGCAACATAGAATGAAAAAGAATTTTGGCCAGGTGTGGAGGCACACACCTGCAATCACAGCACTGGAGAGGCTGATGCAGGAGGAGCCCTGTGAGTTGGAGGCCAGTCTGAGCTATATAGTGAATTCAAAGCTGGTCTGAACTACACAGTGAGGCCCTGCTTCAAAATAAAAGAAGAATTTTGATTATGACTGTCTAAAATGATGATCTAGTTAATTTAGCTTCAGCAAATCATAGCAAGATTAAATTTTAACTGATCCAGATGGATGTGCTCTTTTCAAAAATTTCAACATAAATTCAAATGCTATTTGCAAAAAGATATTCGTAATAGGTTTACTCATCTTATATATTCAAATAAAATTATTTCTTTAAGATCCTGGGGCAATTATGCTAGTTATTAATTTAAGATTATTGCCCTAATCTTCCTTTGCCCTGCGGGGTCCCTGAGATCACTCAGGTTCAACAAAGTGGACTTAGCACTGGGTGTGCGTTCTGGCCCTTCCAGATAACTCAACCTATTCTGACTCAACTGTAGAAAATATCATTGTGGGCACATCTTCAAAGTAACTTTTATTTGGTGGTACTGAGTTTTAAACCCAGTACTTTTTTTTGAGACAGTTTCCCAAAGTCATTAAGTTATCCCAGGCTGGGCTTGAACTCATGAGCCTCCCACTGTAGACACCAAGACTACAAAAGTGCTGGGACTTAACATGTAAGAAGGCAATATACTATTCCCATGGCAACTGCCTGAAGGTAGAGAGGGTGCATGTTCAAAATCACTGCACTTCTTTCTGGACATACCTAAAGAAACCTAAGACATAACAACCTGCTTAAAGGCAAAGGTGTGTTGGGACTGTTCACTGCAATACGGTGTAGTAAAGTAACACAGAACACAGCAGCAGCAGGTAACGGTGCTCTAGTCCTGGTTCAGAGTCATGACCTCTCCAGGTGACTCAGCGTAACTCTGCTTACCACTGTTGCTGCAGACTGTGGAACTACACAAGCTCCTGTGCTGCTCCTGACTCTGGCATGTGTCTCTGGTTTGGAGTGCCATCCTTCTTTTTCTTTTTTGCATTTTTAGTACAGGGTCTACAGGGTCTCACTACACAGATGAGACTCATAGTAATCCTGTTTTCAGCCTCCCAAGCACTGGGATAACAGGCATGCACAACACGCCCAGTGTCCGTCACACACTGGGGATCGAACCCTGGGCTCTGCGCCTGCCTAAGCAGGTACTCTAGTATGCTGAGCTATCTGGCTGGCCCTATGCAATAGCATTCTTCTGACTTAGACCCAAAAGCCAGTAGAAACAGGCACAGGTCATTGTCACAGTGTCTAGCTCTGCTAGGAATGCAGGAAAACAATGGCATTTGTGCCTGGGTCCAATAGCCAACAGCAGTGACTCCTATTCCTTCTCAGTCTTTAGGGGAGAAAGCTTGGATATCATATTTTTATACATTTCTGTTGAGAAAGGGGTGGTTTTTGTCCTGTTACACTACATTTATTTGTCCACAGATGGACATGGTGGGACATACCTGTGTATCCAAGCTACTCAGGAAGCCAGTGCAGGAGGATCTCAAATTTGATGCCAGCCTGGGCAACATAGTGAGACCCCTGTCTCAAAATAAAATGTGTGTGTGTGGGGGGGGCAAATAGCTAAGTGGATTAAAGTGCCTGCAAGCAGGTGCAGAGGCTGGAGGGTACAATCCCTGGGCCTGCTGTGCTAGCCCTGGCCCCACCCTGGGGGCACACTGAGATAGTGATTGAGACTGGGCGTGGTGGTGTGCACCTGTAATCCCAGCTCTTGGGAGGCTGTAAACAGGTGGATCAACTGCAAGTCTGATCTAGTAGTGAGACCCTGAACACCCTGTAGACCCTTCCCTAAAATACAAAAAAAAAAATGTAAAAAGTAGCTCAGTGACTAGGATTCAATCCCCAGTACCACAAAAGTGAATCAATTAACTAATCAATTAAGAAAATAGATCACAAAATCTAAAAGAATGTGAATGTCATTTCCCCCTTTTATTTCTTCTGTTGACACAGTAAGCCTATCATTCTGATATACTTAGTTCACGTTTCTTCCACAAAATATACATAGCACTAGCCCCTCTCTTAGAAGGAAAATTATGTCATTACCTTATAGACAAGAGGGGAAATGCCGCAAATATAATTTAGTAATCAGAATACATTTCAGAAGTTCCCCTCAAGGCGCCTTTCCCACTCTCTTCTCTTGGGGCCCCTATGCAGCACCCCCCATCCTCGGAGCATTGTCTGCAGTCTTCAAACTGCCTTGCTGAGAGCTGCCAACAGGTCTCTGCAGGCCTCTCCCACTCGTGGAACGCCTAACACTGGTTCTTTGATGAATAATCCACTCAGTCTGTCAAGGCAACTTAAATCCTACCCCCTGAAGCCAGGTTCATTCTCTGCTCAAAACTAGAGTCATGTCTTCCCGCTCTGAATCCCAAAACATTTGTCTAACCTATCAATTGTGCACTCAGCCACCACCAACTGTTTATTCATTGTCACGCCTCTGCCCTTGGCTGGGGGGCGTTAGATCTAAAACTACCAAATTCACTAAAGTAACAACATGACTTACCTCACCCACAAATAATGCAGGCCGTGACTTTAAAAATATCTGGCAGCCACTCTATTGCCAAAGTCCACACACTTAACCACTCCACAGTGTGCCTCCTGGTTTCTAGCAGTAGTTCTGACACACACACAGCAGGCTTCCTCTGGGCCGGGCACTGTGCTAAGGGTTTACGTGAAGCATTGTTTTACTCTCAAGTTTCAAAAAGTTTCTCTGAAAGTAAGTACAGTACATTACTAGCCCCATTTTATGGGTGAGTAAAATGCAGTACAGGAACATGAAGCAATGTGCCCAACTATTCATTTGTTTACCCAGCCCCATGACTAAGGGCTGCCTTGTGTACTTCTCTGTGTGTTTTCTGGGACTCCCTGAGCTTACCAGAAATGATTCCAGTCATAATAAATAATCAGGCAATAATACAGAGCTCTCTGAAGGTAAAAGAGGGAGACGTGACAGGGGTGTGGTGGAGACAGGTGAGGACAGGGAAAGGAAAGGGCCCTAAGTTTCCCATGAAAACTGTGTCTCTACAGATGTTTCCTCTGTATTCCACAAATTATAAATAATTTTTGTGTCAAAAAATCAATATATAGTTTTAATATATTTTGCAAATATTTGAAACCCCTATTTTTTATTACCCATATTATGCAAATAAACTCCCATAGCCAGCCTTACAATGGGCATAGAAAAATCCTGGTTTTGACCTTCAACTTCAGCACATGGGTAGCGGCTATGTTGAAAATGAAGGGCAAAGAAAGGTTAATCTTTCTCAATGGTTATGTTTGTTTAGGTGTTAACTAGAAAAAGAAACGAGCTCCAATGTGGAACCAAAAAAGAGGAATTACTACAATGTAATTCTTTGAAAACCCTAGAATACATTTATTGACTCCTAGATTATGAGGTTAATAAGTCAAAATTTTAATCCAAGTTTGAAGGAACTGAAAGGTTTCTTAAAATTCAATTAAAATGATGCAAAAAAAAAAATGTCCCCGTCATGATATGCTCCACTGAGAGACTCTACATTTGGCAGAAAAACTTTCTTTTTATCTTAAAATAGAATCCAGGAAATGCTAGTTACATTCTCTCTTTGATTCAATATTTCAAGAGTTCTTCTCAGCTCATAGTCTCTGGAAGCCTTAAATTACTAACGTGGTGCTATTTCAGAGAATATGGAAGATTTTCTTTTTTTTTTTTCATGAATTCTACATGTTGAAATTGTGGTGTTTTTTTCTTCTTGTGGACTATGGGAAAGACCAGAATGTACAAACTCTATTCCATTTCTTTATATAAACACTTATACTGAGATCTGATGTGACTTAAAATGTCCCCTAAAGTTTAGTGACACTGAAGGAGATAATTATTGTTCATAGTCATTGCTGAATTTTCCTCTTCATGGAATGGACTTTCACTAATTGAAGGACAAATATATTTTCAAACCAAAGCCATCTGGGTCCTTACAGATCCAAATAAGTAAAGTAGATCTATCACTTCATCAATGAAAACATCCTCAAATTCCTGTGTTTTACATATTCTCATGTCATCACAATTCTATATTTCTATTAGATCCTAAAGTTATGGAAAAATAAATGTGTTGAGCACAATTACTTTTTATGATCGAAATAATAATTAACAAAAACACACTTGCTTGGTTTTGGTCCTTCAAGTACGTTATTAGCTACTTCAAAAATCAGCACTTCTATTGTAGTTAGGTTTGAAACAAGACAAGGAACTATATATGTTCATAAATAGGTGATAACTAAAATCTCATATGCACCCAAATGTCCTATAGTTTTATGACTTTTTAAATCTAACACAAATGGCATATTTCAAAACAGTGTACACTAGTATGACATTTGATCAGACACCCATAAGTACATTTTGTTGAATGGGTATAAATGTGTTTTGGGGCACTGGATTCTGCTTATATACTCATATTGCTGTAATTGGAAAATAAAATATACGACATTAATTGTCAGGCCCTCCCTGTGATAGTACCAAGGAACAATCACCCACTGACTTGATTAGACAAGTGTACAGGGCTCATGATTGAAGGGTTTCATTTTGATCCCAGAAAGGGCTAGAGCATTATTAGTATCTCCTTGCAATTTGAATACTTTATGTAAATAATTAATAACTGTACTGTGACAGTACACAAGTAATGAGCAACTTGATTACTGGATTTAAACACCAAGTCTGGGAGCTATTGAGTATGAAATGTAATTATGATTATGGTGTTTTAACAAACAATCATTAAAAGGGAGTGTTAATCTAATCAAATAAACAATTTTAATAATGGAAAAAATCTGGCTTGTTTACATTTGGAACACAAAGATCAAACATCTCTGCTCAGTCATCCTGAACACCTGCACTTTCCAACAAGAATGACAACACGTGAGGTTTAAAAAGATAGCCTTGGTTTGTAAAACTGACAGCCACATCGATTTTTGAAGAATTGGCTTTCAAGCCACAATTCACGCACGCGTGACCTTTGCTTTATTATTAACTCTGCTGCTATTTTTCTCTGTTACCACCATACACTGTGCTTTAATAAAAACCAGGCAGATCACTCTTCTCTCATCTGTGTCACTTTAATCCTTGCACTTAGCTTCCTTTCTGTGGCTTAGAGATGGATTCGTGTCAGTAGCTCTTAGGACGCTGGCAATGAAGCGTTCTGCCCAGGTGCTATGCTTTTGCTGCCCAAATGACAGCGGGAAGCAGGATTCGCTTTGGTGGGTCAGATTCCCTCAGCATGCCAAGGAACAGCAAAGCTGAATCTCAGATGGACTCTGATAATCCCACTGTCACAATATAAACTCTGTGACCCGTGTAAACACAGGCACCCATTAGAGCTCCGGAGAAGTGATCGGAGCCATTTATAATGGTGACACTGTCTTCTGAGTGATAATACTCTCTGGCACATGTGATTCAGTTTGTTTGCTCAACAGCTTGGTATGTGTTTTTCCTGAGAGGAAGGACTTCAGTATATATTTACTTAGAGCTTTTAATTTATACTTCCTTTCCTTTTAATTGGTGTCTTGTGATCTAAAATTAGCCAGTGAACACAGCATCTCACTCAAACTCTCTCAGCTGAGTTGGCAATAATTAGCTCCACTATCACCTGAAGTTCAACAGACCTCTGGAGACGGCCTTTTATTTCTTCCCTGATGCTTTCTAGCCATATGTAGAGTGAATTTTTTATTTGACACACAGTCATATTAATTATTATCTCCAAGCGGGAATTAGGTTAATAATTTCATGTTAAAAGAGAAGCTTCCACGGGCTTGCCTGCAAACTTGCTGAATAAAAAAGCCTACATGAGAAGAAATTCCCGCATGAAACCTGAGACTGTCACAGCACTGTTGTTCCCCAATAAGCCTGGTATCATTGAGACAAGAATGAAAAGGTCACATGTCCTGTAAAGTCCCACGTTTGCTACACACATTCGCTACAGACATTCCTCCTCCTATTCTTTTGTTTGTGCAGTAACTAGATACAGCTAACACAAGACTAAATTAGTTTGTCCAGATGAGTCAGGAAAATAAATGCCCAACAGAAATTTTATCTGCTATGTCTCTGTCTGTCTGTCTGTCTGTCTGTCTGTCTGTCTGTCTGTCTGTCTGTCTTTCTCTCTGTCTCTTTTTCTCTCTGAGGCAGTAGTGAAAATGATCCAGAAATACTGCAGATTGAAAATGATCCAGAATTTTAGAATTTACCTTCACCTTGACAACGTTAAAATTACAAGCAGCAATCAACTTTTACAAGATACCCTCATTGCGTAACATTTATGGGCTGCCAAAACCATGCTACAACTAATCAGATAACAAAGGTGAAGAGAAAGCCTTCACCTGCCATGTAGCTAGTAGCGAACGCACTTCTTATTTCCATGACATATGCTGGCAGAAAAGGGTTGGCTTAAGGCGGATCGGACTAACCTTCAATTTGTCATAGCGCTCACTCAAAGCTGCCACCTGATGATCCCGGTGCCGCCCAACCAGTTTACACAAGGCACAGATTAACTGGTCATCCGTCACGCAGTACATATTCACCTTCTCATCCTCGTGCTCCAGGCACATCAGCCCCCGGATGTGTGAGTCCGGGATTGGCTCAATCAGACGATGGCCTGTAAAAGGTTTCTTGTTCGGGTGAGTGGCTTTCAGGCACTCGTCACAGTAGGATACTTCGCAAGTGACACAGGTCTTCACAGCGTCCTGGGCAGGATCCTGGTCACAGAACTGGCACAGGACCTTCTCGGCAGAGGACATGGTGCTGGCGTCAAAGGCCCGCTCCCGGCGGGTCTCACTGGGGGAGTTGGGCCCGCTGACGGATGCTTTCTGAAACCTGTCGATAATATTCTGCAGGGTGACGTTGCGCTTGAGCCCGTCTAGACCTCGCTGGCTGAGCGTGATGACATGCCGGCACGTGGGGCACTGGAAGGCGCTGATGGACTCCACAGGTTCGTTGGTGGCACAGTGTGACACCAGGATGCGATGGGCACAGTTGAAGCAGAGGCTGTGTGCGCAGGGCAGCAGGAGAGGGTCCTCAAAGAGCTCCAGACAAATAGGGCAGGTCAGCTCCGACTCCAGTGTTTCCATCTTCAGGCGAAGCTCTCCGGTGTCATCAGCAAAATCCAAGAAAGCTGATCAGCTATCTGGAAACAGAATGGAAAATTGAATTAGGCAGGAGGGCTCAGCCATGGTTAGCTGTCAGCTTCGGATGCATCTCAGAACAATTCCAAACACAGTGCACGGAAGGGTAAATGTGTGTGTATTTCAAATATTTCTTAGTCTATTCACTGGGTGAATAGCACTTTTCTCAAGTTCCAGTCACCCCAAGTAGGGTTTTTTTTTTTGGTTTGGGCAACTGTGGCTTTTACAAATGGCCAGTAATTGAAACTATAATTAACATGACTTGTATTTAATCAGAAAATCCTACAGTATCACAACCGTTTTTTATCCGGAGTTGAAAATTAAAATGTAGAAATGTTCATTAATGAACTGTACTCAGTCATGTGTAACTTTGAACTTAGGAACATACATATTAATGTGTTTGTGTTTTGAGGGACTTTAAATTCTGCGATACCAAACCAGGCTTTTGAATCACAGAGGCAGTCGCCATAAAATGGACCTTTAATGTACAAGACACACAAAGATCTCAGTACAAATAATCACATTTAAATACAAGATGCCATTTTCTCAAATATGTTCCTGAGAAAAAATGTGAACTCCCACAAAGATGATTTTGATAGAGGCAATCATTTTGGTGTGTGTTTGTTACTTTTCTGAGTAATTCTATTGTTTAACACCACAGCAGTAGGGTATGGGCAGGGGGGTTGGAGTTTAGAAATGTATCTGGGGGCCTCGTACAGTGGCAGTGGGTTTGCTACCAATGACTAATATTTAGAAAAATGATTTAGTTAATTAGAACAAGGATCTGGATGGTTATCACATTTATTTGCTAACTTCTAACTGTGATGGTAATTTCAATTTAAAGTACAGTTTAAAATATCTTGCAAGGGCTGCTGAGCAACTCTGTGTAGCACTCCTGGCCTAAAATCTTTTATCCTGGGCTGGCGCCAGGCACAGGCCAGGATGGCAGGAGGTCCTGCCTGACACTGACAGCCTTGCTGGCCTGAGTATGACCTCCACAAACTTTGTTGCCCCCTCTCCCCGCCCTGATGGCCACCTTGGGGTGGCCCGGGTCTATGCTCCCCTCACCATAAAGCCCTTGCTGCTTTTGTGAACTCCCACAGCCTCCCTTCAAACTGGGAAGGGAAAGAATCCCACACAAACCCTGGTTCATTAAGGTGAAGAGGCCTCCTGCTCATTAACAGGCCTGGGAACCAAGCCTCTTTGAAACATCTCCCTTTCAAGGCCATTAGCAGAGGTCTGCAGAGCACTGGCGAGCATATTAGACGCAGCCCAGTGCGGACTGTGGGACTGTGGGAGAATAGCGCAGTTCACGTAGTGGTCGGAGATTCAAATCACTAGTCAGGGGGCCGGGGGCGGCGTCTCAGTGGGAATTAGGGGAAGCTGTCTACTCCAAAGCTATGTTTAGTGCTTCTGACAATCAGTCGTTTGTATTCACACCTCCGCTTATTTACAAAATTCCTAATTTCTGGAACATGCCGACCCTTTCTGAAACAGCATACTAGTGAAATACCATGTGGTACCGAAGTGGAACAAGCATTCATCTCACTACCAACTGAATGCGAACTGATCATTAAAAGTGAAATGTATGTCCTGAGCCTGTTGAAAATTAAAGAGCTACCAGCTTTACAAAAGCCCTCAACTGCTTGCTAATATTTACCATATAGGAAAGAATAAAGGGGTCGGTGTGATTTGAAAGACTAAAGATTATTCATCTTCCCACAGCCTGCAAGGGAAAAAGCAATGCGAGAGCTCCTTTTGCAAGATACATTTGGTGCCACTTGGTCTCAGACCACTCTTTCTATAGAAGGCTCAGAAGAAACCGACGCTACTTATTAAATATTACTTTGATTAATCATGGAAAAAGAATGATCTCAAATGTCCTCTCCCTTTCAATCAGAACATAAAGGAAAAATGTAATCTTCTTGGTCTGATTCATTCTCAAGTGAAACAAAACTGCCTATTGCCCCAAATTGCCTATCTCAATAGAAGACACAAATTATGCCTGGAGAGCTATGATCATTATGCTTTTAATTTATAATTTAATTTTTAATTAACCTACAGTATTTATGCATGTTTATAGTCCCTAGTACTATAATTTGATACATGGGAATACAATATGGAGGCTCTTCAAAAACTTGAAAGTAGAACTAGCATATGATCCAAAATCCCACTCCTCGGTCTAGATCCAAAGGAAATGAAATCAGTATATCAAAGAGACATCTGTACTCCCATGTTCCTTGCAGCAATAGCCAAGAAATAGAAATAATGTGTCCATCAAATAATGAATGGAGAAAGAAAATGTAGTACATATGTACAATGGGATATTATTCATCCATATGGAACTGGAAGACACAACACTAAGTGAAATAATGAAATAAACAAGGCACAGAAAGACAAATAAGGCAGAATGAGTGTAATTTCAGTACAAGTGCTAGGGTTCTATCCCAGAATGACACCATCAGAACTGTAAGAGCTGACTGCGTTGTGAATCCCAGTGGAAATGTCAGCGTGCTATTTTCTCATTCAAGAGTTAGTCACTGTATGCCGAGTCCTGACCTGGCTGGAGACGGCGCAATCTGGTGTTCTTGTCGCTGCACCTCTATTAGCCGGGGCCAGGCCAGGATCAACTCATAGTTGGGACATCATCACGCCCTTTGTAACTGCCCTTGGCTTCTGCTCACCTTGCCCCTTCTCCCTCAAGTGTATCCTCTCAGAAGACTGTTAAATATGACAAGCCTTGCTTGTTGTGTGCTCCACTCCCAGGAACTTACTGCCTCAGCCAGAGAAAAATTCACCAGAATAAAACCAGCCCGGAAAACCCCACTCAGACAGTGAGCTCATTTCCTCCCACGCTACCCTGTGCTTGCTCTGCTCTGGGCAAAAGCCTCTTTTATGAGTCCTCAAACATGCCAATCATGTCCCTTCCCTACTCGCCCCCACATGGCCTTCAGGATCCACATAACTCTACCCCAGTGTCACCTTCTCTGAAGCACATAAAACAATTTTCCTGCTCCCACTATGATCACCCACTCAGTACAGCAATCCTTTTACTCCCATCACAGTTTGTTTTTCTCCATAACATTTATTGCTGCTATTTTCAATGAGTTTGTTGATTTTCTTGTCTCTCTCCATTATGCCCAGCAGTAGGACATGGACTCTATGAGATCAGAGATTTTTCTCTGCTTTTTGAAGTACCACCAGCACCTTAGTGTTTAACACACAGGAGGATTTAAACACTCATTGATTTCTTTGAATCTGTTCTGTTTCAGCAAAAATCAAAAAGGAAACATGACTTTTCCCTTTAAGAGTCTCTCAACACATTAGAACAGAAGTCATCAAGTTTTTTCTACAAAGAAGAGTACAGTAAATATTTTTGGCTTTGGGTGCTATAGGAACACTCACTTGCCCCACAGGAAAGCCAAAGCAATCATATACAGTATGGAAAAGAATGAATGCGCCTGTGTTCCAACACAACTGTATTTACAAAAAGGTACCAGATTGGCCTGAAGATCTTATTCTGCTGATCTCTGTATTAGAAGATAGATATGCACAGCTAGCCAGAATATTAAGTGAAAATCATTCTCAGAGAGGTATGAATAAAATGTTATGTGGGTAACGATGGCAGAGCCAGACTTGGACGAGTGTGTACATGTTTCTAGTGCTAGTGGGAAATAATATGCGATGGGATTTTACCCTGACATCAATGGAAATGATGTGAGTTGAGTGCTTGAGGCAGTTCGTATAAGAATGATTTAATAGCAGCTGCTCAGATCGGAATCTTTTTCTTTTATACTATTGCACTTGGCATAGTGCTGTGGGCAAATGTCTACACTGTAAATGGTTAATTGTATTAAATGATGACACAGAGACTGGGCATGGTATTGCGCACCTGTAATCCCAGCTCTTGGGAGGCTGTAAACAGGCGGATCACTACAAGTCCCATCTAGTAGCGAGACCCTGAACACCCTGTAGACCCCTCCCTAAAATAAAAAAGATATGACGACACAATAGCCTAATGTGGTGAGTGAGGTTGAGCCAATTCTCCAAATCTTTGGCCTACATGCTGTCAAGAAGGAAGGTCTTTTGATTCAATATCTGTAGAGTATCCCATCTTTCAATCTTTATCCGGACTGTGCCATGATATAAGTATCATTTTCTTTAAGGCACTCAACAATGTTTTGCAAATGTAATTCTTCCTCCCCTCCAAAAAAATTGAGCATGGCTTACTTTTAGCTTTCTTTTAAATAACTTTCTAGAGAAACTAAAACACCATTCATTCTTTCACCCAATTTTTAAGCCATCTACATGCTAGGTCTTGGGACAAAAACTGGTATAAACAAGGCTCCTGCATCTGTGAACTCATGGTTCAATAGAAGAGGGAAAATATGGATAAAATTACCATGCAACATAACAAAAGACATATGTGGAATAATTAACTCTATTGGAGAACAGAGGGACAGTAAGGCTTCCTAAAAGAGCTGATATGTGAGGTGGGTGTTAAAAGACGAAAAAGGGTTCGATAGCTAGAGGTTAGTGTGCAGGAGTAGATTTCATGCAAGTGTTATTTTTCTTTTGTCTTTTCTTAACCCACATAACTTAATTTTCATACTATCAAATTATTTTTAAGAAGTGGCTTAGCTTTTAGTACAATAGAAGGAAATCACACATGCATATTTTTGTCAGGAAATTCTATAGCTCAACATTTTCATGAATGGGCTGATTGGTCTTCATTCAGAGGAGGATGTGGGTAATCATGGGAACTCCTCACAACAAACTTGGAATTGCAACAATTCACGGCTCCCACCTCTGCTCACCCACAGCACTTATGTCTACATCAAGGCATAAAATATGTGAGGTAAGGGGATGTTGGGATGGTGGCTCATGTCTAAACTTCTAGGTTGTTCAGCATGCTATTTATTGTCTGCCTGCCTACGTGTCCATAAATGAGACCTACAGATGTTCCCAAGGGTTCCTCTTCCATTCACCCTAATCACATCCTTAAGCCAACACGTTGTAGTGAAGCCTAGGATGCATGGGTGGAAACCATTTTTCTTTAGAAACTTTCTTACAAGTTCAAAAAAGCATTTTCTTAAAATAAGAGATTAAATTGGGTGTACATGGGGCCGGGGAGATGGCTCAGTGGAATAAGCACTTCCCTGGCAAGTGCAAGGGCCTGAGTTCAATCCCCGGTCCCGAAAAAAAAAAAAAATTGGGTGTGCTGCTGCACACCTACTAGTGGCTGAGACAAGAGGTCCACAAGTTCCAAGCCAGCCAGGACAACTTAGAGAGATCCTGTCTTAAAATTTAATAAGTAAGTAAATAAATAAATAGATAAAAGCTGGGAATGTAGTTTAGTGCAAAGGCCCTGGGTTCGATTTCCAGTTCAGACAGGTAGACAGCCAGGATAATTGATAAATGGTTGTTTTGGTGATGAGCAGTGAAATGAATGCACCTGTCCTCCTTCTCAGGTTCCTGTCATTCTGTGCATGACTGAAGCTGTACTTTTCTAGTTTTCCTCTATCTTCTGCTGACTTCTTCCTCCTGTTGACCAGTCTGTGTTTTCTAACCATCTATGCACCCTTCAAAAAAACCAGCCGGTTTGTTCATTCATTTCATAGATTGATGCTCTGAAAGTAAGCCGTAGGCTTATATTCAAAATGCCTTCTAGAAATCCAGTTCAGCATTAAGAGTTCTCTACTACATGTATTGTGAATGCCCCAGACTCAAGATGCTTATCTCACAGAGCCCCTAACCTTCCCTCCCATCTGTCTTCTTTTTCAAGTTCCTCACGCCCTTCTATCCTCCTGACTGGCAGAAGTCAGAAATTCCCCACATTTTCTACTCCTCTTTCTTGGGGTACGCAGAATGGATATCCACAAGCCACATCCCAGAAACTGTTGGTACTTTAGGGGCAAGGGGAAGTGAATGCTGCAGACAGAAGTGATACTGATGAGCAGATGACTCTGTGATGAAGAGACCAGAAGTGGACCATCCATGGTTGCTCTGAGCATGGAGGAAAGGATCACAAGCCAAGGGACGGACTCATCTTCTAGAAACCGGGACAGAAAACAGACTGGACCCCAGTTAAGGCACCCTGCACATACTTTGACTTTGGGCCCTGGGAGATCTGTGGCAGACTTCAGGCCTCTAGAACTACGAAATAATAAATATGTGCTGTACTCAAAGCCAACAGGTCAGTGATATCTTGTTACAGCATAAGTAGGAAACAAAAGTACCTTCCTTCCCCAAACCCAGAGCATCTTGGATTATATTGTGTTTGCCAATCCTTCATAACTCTTTGTATTGGCTTCCTTCTCTCTGCTCACACTGACTCTGTGCTCTTCCAGACCCTTTTTGCTGCATTCTTAGACTATTACAAAAAAAATCCCCTTAATTTGATTTATTACTTCCAGTGTTCCCTTCTTCAGTCTAATCTTTGCAACATGCTTCTGGCACCACAGCTTTTTCTTGTCACTTCTCTCAATGGCTTGAAACATGGAAGAACTCCCTGATGCCCCAAATTCCAGTCCTTATCTCTTCTTCCAGAGCCTTACTCATATGTCACCCAATATACCTTCCATTTTAGTCTCGCTCACTCCCTAAGCCAGAGACCCCCACCCCCATAAATGGGGCTATTTGCTGTCCTTACCAATTGCCTTGGATTTTTTTTTGTAGCACAAAACATTATTTTAGGTGAGATGTTTTTGTTTCATGTTGTTTGTTTCATTGTTTCTGTTTTTAGAATTTTTAAAAAGATGTGAATGGAACCTCTGGGAAAGCCCAAAAGTCCTGGTCACTGTTGTATTTGGCAACATCATAGTAAGCCAAGAATTGTTTAAACCAATCACACTAAATAGTGTGATGTATCTTAAATGTTTACATTTAAGGGTGGTAAAGTAATCCTTTAAGGTAAAAAACACAAAGTGATAGAATTGTCATATCCGCACAAAAACTAAAATATTAATTTAAAAATATTATTTTTGCCTTGCTGGCACCGTCCCCTGGGTGTGCTGAGATGGTGATTGAGACTGGGCATGGAGGCATGCGCCTGTAATCCCAGAGCTTGGGAAGCTGAAAACAAGAGAATCACTATGAGTCTGATCTATGTGAGACCCTGCAGACCCTGTACCAAATACATAAAAAAACCACACACACATACACAAAATAAAAATATTATTTTTAGTTAGGCCAGGTGGTGCAGGTCTGTATTCTCAATACTCTGGGAGGCTGAGGTAGGAAGAGTCAAAGTACCAGCCTAACCTGGGCACCTTAGTGACTCAGCAAGACCCTGTCTCCAAATAAAACTGGCTGGGGATATGGTCCTGTAAGAAGGCCCTGGCATCAAACACTGGACGGACACACACACACACACACACACACACACACACACACCCCTCTCCTAAAGAGATAACATTCATGATCTCAAGTTTTATGCAAACATGAATGTGTGGCCTGAGCCAAATGACCATCTCACCTTTGAAACCCTTATTGGAAAATCTGGACGTAAGAGTTTCATGCCTCATAGGGTTAAAGAAAGTTAATCAGTAGACAGATGGGAAGCTGGTGGCAAGCACAGGGAAGACGACGGGACCATAGCACCAGGGGAACGGGTGAAGCATCTGGGCAGAAAGCTCCTGCCTTGCTCCCCCTGGGCTCCAGGTAGCTTCATCCTGAGCTATCTTTCTGCTGAAGCAGTGCTGATCTCCGGAGGAGGATTTTCCCAGACAGAGAAGGGCTTGCTTTTGCCCAAGGCACAGGATATGGGAGAAAACAGTGAAGGAGAAAACTCTCAGTGCAAGGGGAAGGAAGCACGTGCACTTCCTCAGCTGTGGGGCTGGGGGTTGGGGCTTGAGAAGCAGGGTGGAGCGACTTAGAATGGAGGCTCTCCTGGATTCAAGTCATAGGACAACAGACAAGTTAACAGGGTTCATATCTGTTGGAGTCATCACTGTTGCTCTGCCCCTTAAAATAAGAGATATGAATAGTGTACAGAACTCACAAAGCAACACAAACAAAATATTTAAGCTACCATCTATACTGTTACAACCCTTGCTGCCATCCTACTCAGTAGCTCATTTTAGATTTTCCCTTTTCCTTTTTTAGGACCTGTACTATGATATAATCAAGATGACCTGCAAGTTAGACAAATGTCTGGAACTGTAGTGCAGATGGCATGTACTGTCAATTTTAATCCATGGCCAAATTTAGAGCACAAGTTTTCTGGGTCAGATGTCAGGAATAGGAAGATTTCACCCATGTGCTCAAGACCTAGACTGAGAGTTAGGAATCTTCAGATCAAATGCATTCTCTGAGATTAGTCAGCCATAGTTCGTCATCAGTATATCATCTATTATGTTTTATTTCCCAGTTTCTCTTAATGGAGACCCTGGAATTTTGATCATAAGAATTTCTTATCCCTCGGGGCTTCTCTACATATATTTTGTGAAATGTCTACATCGTCTAAGAAGCACGATTACTTTTCTTATTGATAACTTCACTTCCAGTTCTTCAGCATACATCTCTGAGATCTTTACCAATCAGGAAAATCAAAGAGGCATGAAACCAAAGAATAAACGTGGGTGCCAACATTGAGCAGCCTGTGATCAAGGGTTAACACCAGGTGGCTCTCAGTCACTGCCTGGACGATTCCCAAGGCACTTCCTCTGGTTATTTTCCAAATATCCTCTGGAATATGGAAACTAAGCTTGTTAAATTTATCAAAATTTATCAAAACATAACTTACATGACAAAAAAACCACTTCACATTGCACAAAGTTATACCAAGCTGCAAAATAACTATTCCAGGAAAGGAAGCTCCTAAAAGTGTTACAAGCAACAAATAACATTAACAATGCTACAAATAACTGAACTACTTGAAAGGCCTACATGATGAAAAGTCACTGTACTTGATTGTCTACACTTTTGCCCCCTGTCCACCTAGGGAATTAAGAGTTAGTTTGTTTATTGCTATCTGGAGTTTTGCTATGACCTTACCCCTGTTATGGGGGAATATTTTTAAAAGATTGTGGAATGATGTTTCTCTCTTTAATCAGCAGAAATAGTCAGAAAGGTCAAAACTACTCAGTGGTACAGCAGTAAAAACCAAGAGATTAAGTTCAGAAGGAATATGCTCTGTCCTCAGACAAGCATAATTTCTCAATTCAGAAAATTATCTAATAAACTTAATCAAAACCAGCTTCTATATCCAAGACAATTTCACCACACAGAATATTTTAATTAACACACCACTCAGCATATTCATATTCAACCACACAGGTTAGTATTTCACCATGAGTTATAAAAACCACCAAATAAACACACTACCTCAATACTACTTTATTGCTTAGTACCATAGCCCATTTGCTGAGCAGGTGAGTCAATAAAGGCAGTATAAAACACGGCAGCGAGGAGATGGAAAGAGGAAACATTGACACAATTGAATGTACTGACATTCTAAAGGAGTCAAAAGTGATTCCATGATATAAACTGTTTCCTGTCCTAGACAGAAGTATAAAGCCAAGTGGATCTTAAAGCGGTAATGTTAGTAATACATTGAGTACAGACAAGTTAGGGAAAAAGGTGATCCAGTTCCGCTCTATGGGTAATGAGTGCTTGTTTAATTGGTAACAGCCAACTAAGAATTTTTGCCAACTAACCGAGAGTGGACCCATTAGAGAGAGAGAGAGAGAGAGAGAGAGAGAGAGAGAGAGAGAGAGAGAG
>NW_004524645.1:893558-900253 GCF_000260255.1 Octodon degus
AGAGAGAGAGAGAGAGAGAGAGAGAGAGAGAGAGAGAGAGAGAGAGGCAGATATGCATTGATCCTAGCCTCAGGTTTTACCACAATTAATTCATACATAAATATTTGGAATGACTTGTCATCTCCTCTTTATTCTAAAGAGGGCTGCAATTAAAATCATTTTGGCTGATACCTGACAGGAAACCCAGAGAAGACTTTTAATCTCACCAAACACCCACCTGGTAGAATTCCTACAAATTAGGTTAAACTGTTCACCAAACGTTTTTCTATACTTCCTCATCTGCCTATAACATGCTCATTTTAGTAACTGGATCTCTAGGATACTCTTCAAAATAATCACATAACTCGCCTGACCACGCAACCTGATTAATAATGAATGAACATTCCTGAAAAGAATCACTTCAAAACATGGCAGATGGCTGTGAGGATATGAAGTCCTTAATGACCAAAGCTGAGGGGAAATGGGAGCTGGGTCACACAGACTGGTTATTTTAATTGAAATCCAGTCTTCCGAATTTCCTTAACAGAATACTGAAATGCTCCTTCTGGAGGTTCATTTATCCAAGCAGACAAGCAAAAGACACAAGTGGAAAATGCAAAAGAGCAATCCTGACTCCTGGAGGAACAACTGCCCTGTCCTGCCCTGTCTCAAGTAGTGAAAGAGCCCCCTGGGCAGTCGCAGAGGTACAAGTCATTCCTGAAAGACCAAATAAACGGGTTAAAAATAGAAACCAGTACACTGGTCCTTAAGAGTCCTTTGAACACCTCACCAGATCCTAATAAACAGACCCCCCCAGATACCCACCAATGGACTGCACACTAGTTCTTTTTGAAGAAACATCGCTGTAGGCAGAGGATGGGAACCCACGAAATGACAGACAGGCCACCGAGACCAGATGGTGGGTGGCAGGCAGTGCTGAAGCGGTCCTGTGTGTCTGTGAGCGCGTCGACAGTGAAACACAACAGGAAAATCAGCCCAACAATTCCAGGAAGGCCAGCTCCACCTCATCCACTCCGCCAGGGTTGCCCGAGTTGAAGAATCAACTGCCTTTGCAACTGCCCCCACCGTGACTTCCCTATTCCCTCACCCACTCAGGGCTCTACTGAAGGCAAATGAAAAGACAGATCAACTCAGGTCAACACCCACTGCCTTGTATGTAAAAAAAAAAAAAAAAAAAAAAAAAAAACCAACAACGATGACTTGGCACTGGGATCTATAATCTCAGTGCTTACAGGGAACAGTGACGGCGGCTCCTGCAGCCCAGGGCTGCATGCCAGCTCTCCTCACTGCCAGCGGGACTTGCCCTACAGACCTCTGGGGTCATGTACTTGCCTCCCTTGCATTTGGGCCCTTTGGACATTCTACTGAGCACATGTTCAAGTTATGTTCTGGATACTGCATTTTTCATTTTAAAAACAATATATTCATTTTTTGTATTCACTTTTTCAAAGCACTTTCTGAAAGAATTTTTTTTTTCAAATCTAGATTGAAAAAAAAATTCATCGCAGGTAGAATAAAACACATCTTTGTCCAAAAATAAAAATTCAAATTGCAATGGATCACCCTGGTCAATAATTAAAAATGTATGTATATATGAAATACATATATACTTACACACTAACACCCAAATTTTACATAAATACATGTATGTATTTGTACATGTATCTAATGTGTATCCAGTCTTCTTTTGGTTCTATTTCAGAGCAGGTTTCAAGTCTGCTCTCTCAGGACACCAAAACCTGAGGATGCTTACTTTCTTTATATAAAATAGCCTTTGCACAGAGCATACATTCGTCTCTCTCACACTGTAAATATTACCTATTGTACTCAGCATGATGCAACTCATATTCACATCATTGCTTTGTTACATTGTTTATGGAGACGTAACAAGAAAACAGGTCTATACATGTTCATTACACATGAAGTTGTTTTCCATGTTTTTGATCTAAGCTTGGTTGAATTTGTAAACATAGGAATTGGAGACACAGACAAATAGATAATCTGCTGTGTGGCCCAAACCTTGACTTCAGTCTTCAGAATGGCAAAGAAAGGGTGTATTGAGAATGGAAAGTAGCTATTTAAACTTTGATTGTCTAAAGAAAGGGAAGTAGTCTCCCCCACCCGAAACACTTGTCTCACACTGAAGCTCTTTGAAGGACGCTGCTTATCGCTCTGTAAGACAAGAAACTACAACTAATGTAACCCATTAGGCAGGGTGAAAAACCCTGCGCTATTCAACACATCCCAGACGTTTGGACTCCACCAAAGGCGTTTAAGGAGCTTTTGCAACACAGGGAAGCAGGAGATGGGAGCTCTTTCCTCAGGTAGCTGGGGGGCATGTCGCAGCACCTACGTCCATGCTTTCACAAAACCTCACAGTAAATCAAAGTGAACTTTGCATGTTAGTACATAAAAACACAAGCACAGATTGTCTTGACTTATGTCTATCCAAACTGTAACTTCATTTGCCTTTGAACAATACAAGATTACTCAATTTCACAGAAAGATGACTTACTTAAGAAGTTACTCATCGTGCATGGAAGAGATACACATCACAAGGTAGAATTTTAAACAACTTTTCAGCAAGACAATATTTTTATTTTAAACAGAAAAACACAATTTCAAAACAAGATAATAGGAGGGTAACAATGATTAATGCAAGGCATATTGTTATCTTTAAATTAGTTACTTGGGAAATCTAGTCCTAGCCCAGGCCCAAAGCTATTTAAGATTCCAGGTACCATTACACAAGTAAATGGGAAAAAACACAGCAGGAGGAGACCCACACTCCAGCATCCCCAGCTTCCTTTGCTTCAGGCCTCTCTCCACTCTCCCAGCCTCAAGCAAACATGAGCTGAGCAGAAAGGAGAAAGCTCAGCAGGAGAGACTCAACCTCAGGTAAAAACCTCCTCAGCACAAGATAGTAATGGAAACACTCTTGTGCCATCTCTTCCACAGACAGTTGCCTAGGACAGAAGATTATTTCCACATCATTTTAAACCTTTTTTTAATTGGAGAAGTGTAATTGAGTCATGCTGAACAGCATACAGTCCGTTGGAATTGTGGCATTGGCCTTGAGATGGGGTCTGTGAACACAAGGACCAAGGGACACTTCCCTGATGAACAGGAGGGGAAATTACTGGATTATTTTTAATGTTTCTACAGTATGTGGGAATGATCTGTTCAGTTCAGTTGAGATTAGACCACTCTGTGCTTCACACAAAACTTGAGAGAGAATGAACAGGTCAGTTCATTCTGTGTTCTGTTATATAAAATAAATGTGATGTATATACAACAACAAAAAATATAAAATAAATAAATTAGTTACTCGGATTATAAGATATAGGCATTTAATTGTCCAAAATATATTAGCACAAAATTTCTTTCAATGAACTAAGAGGAATTAGTAGAAATTAGTATAACTATCTTAACTACCTTGTTTGTAAAAGTATATTATATACTTTTTTAGCTTTTTCTTTTCTCCTTTTTCCCATCACATTTTCTCTTTCCTTTAGAACAGATTCTTCCTATTATTTTACAGTATTTATTGTACATTTTGGATACTATTTACTCTTTTAGATTCTCACACTAAGGACACAAAATGATGTTTGCACATGTGCATCTGGGTTATTTCACTTATAATTACAGTCTAGAGTTGCATCCCATAAAAGTCTACATTTTGTCCTTTTTTATGGATCAGTAGTACTCCACTGTATAAAAAGGCAGCATCTTTTTTTTTATCCATTCCTCAGTGCAAGGAAATTTGAGTTGTTTCCAAGGTCTAGCTATTACAAATTGTGTTGCTATAAACATGGGTGCACACATGTCACTGTGGTACAACATTTTTAATTCTCCCAGGAAAATACCCAGGAGAATAGCTGGGTCAAATAAGACCTCTAATCTTAGTTTGTTTAGTAACCTTCATGATGATTTCCACAGAGATTGCAGCACTCTGCACTCCCACCAATCATGGAGAAGTGTTCCTTCTTCCCTACAGGCTCTCCAGCATTTGTCGTTGGTTGATTTCTTGATGATAGGCATTCTTGCTGGGGTGCGATTCTATCTCGGTATTGTTTTTATTTGTAACTCTGACCAATACTGTTGAATATTTCTCATGTACTTATTTGCTATTTGTATTTCTTTATCTGAAAAGTGTGTGTTCCTTTCAGATGTCCGTTTTTGTATTGGGTCTTTAAATTTGGGGGCCTGATATTTTTACTTCTTTCTATGTTCTCAATGGTAATTCTTCGTCTGAGGAATAGCTGGTAAACATCTTTTCCGATATTGTGAGTTGTCTCTTCACTATGTTGGTGGTTTCTCTTACTGTGCCAAAGATTTTAACAAAATGAGATCTGAGTTGTTGACTCTGTGTAGTTCCTGTGCCATCAGGTATTTATTCAAAGTCATTGCCTATACCAATGTCTTCAAGAGTTTTACCTATGTTATCTTTCAGTAGATTTATTCTGTTTTAGTATTTAGATCTTTGATCCATCTCGAATTTACTTCAGTGCATGGTGCAAGATATGAGCCCAGTTTTAATCTTTGGCATTTGCAGAGCCAGTTTTTTCAGCACCACTTATTAAAATGGGCTTTCTTCCAGTGAATGTCTTCTCCACATTTCTTAAAGGAAACAAAGTTGAATATGTCTGGAGTCATTTTTTAATCTCTAATCTGTTCCATGCATGTTTGGATCTTTTATATTGCTAGCACCATGCTGTTTTATCACAATAGCTTTATAATATAATTTCATGTTGGGGATTGTGATGCCCCTTGCCTTGTCTTTATTGCCCAGAATAGCATTTGCTATTCTAAGTCTCTTCTGCTTCCAAATTTTGGAATTTTGATCAGGATTGCATTATATCTGTAGAACAGTTTTGGAATATGGCCATTTTCATTGTATTTGTTAGTCCTGCCCCAAAGCATGGGATAACTTTCCATTTTCTTTTTTTTAATTTTTAAATACAATAAAATTTTTAATAGTTGTATTGAGAAACGAACAGAAATGAGACAGTTTCAAAACCGATTACTAGCACAGTTTTAATAATTAATACATTGTTGGGGGCTGGGGAGATGGCTCAGTGGAATAAGCACTTGCCTGGCAAAGGAGAGGGCCTGAGTTCAATCCCTGATTCCACCAAAAAAAAAAAGCTTGTAAACTGTGCATAATTTACTACAAATAATGAATACATTGCATATTATTGTCTTCTTAGTGGTTATTCATAGTACAAGATGCAGGAATGATATCCTGTCCACAAACATTATTAGAACAAATTTTTCTATTCATTGAATTAAGAGAAAGTAGCTGTATATCTATTGTAACTATTTTAACTAGGCAGATACAAAATAGTCCATCATTTGTATCCATGTTTTTGTTTAGTTTTGTCAGAGAAGGGTATTCCATTGTTATTTAAATATTGCAGGTGAGTGAATTCAGCAAAATATTCCAATGTAGTACAGTAGTCCATAATAGTAGTGGGCTTTCCATAAGACTGGCAATGTCAGAAGTTGTTGGCTTGAGCCTTTTACAGCTCAGCATATTAATATGGCTTTGCTTTTTATACTTCATTTTTATACTTTTCTGCTGGATGGTTAAGACCAAGATAAAGCAAGACCTATATAACAAGAAATGTAACTTTTGTACCTGAGAAGGTCAGTCAAATCCCCTCAGGATTTAACCTGAAACCTTGTACCGCAGTTTGTAGATCTTTTCTCAGTGTCAGCCATGTGGATGAGTCACGGCCATTGCTTGACCAATGTGCTCTCTGTGAAAGCCTCAGAAAATGTTTTCTCTCATGAGACTCTCCTTAGGCACACTCTACATCATGGATCACTTTCCTCTGTGGCCCCATAATCTCCTTAATCAGAAAATTTGGGACACAGCTGAGTTACATGATGGTACAGTACAGGTTCTCTTATGTCCTGAGTCCTCACTGACATTGAAAGGCTAGGGCCAAAATGTTGGCTGTCCTTGTAGCCCTTCTTTTTCTCTAATTTTTGGTCTGCAAACCTAGGTTGTTTACCTCCAGAAGAGAAGCTTATCATTATTATCCTACAACATAGACAGTTGAGCTTAATCTCATTATTTGTCTGAATATCAAACATCTTAGGCATAACATGGAACAGATATTTTCCATCAAGTATTGATATGTTAAATTTTAAGTCCCTATAGAATATGAAGAAAAAAATTTTAAAAATAAAAAAATATTTTAAAAAATAGGAATAAACAATTATATATTTTTATATAGAAATTTAGAAATCTAACCATATACAGTATTGTAGCAGGACAGGCCTGTGACATTTTTTTTCCTGTCTCTTGTTTTCATTTATTTCCCTTTTCTTTAAACAAACAATTACTTGAGAGACAATATGAGAGTAATCGGTATGTCATGACAAGCAGCACGTATTTAGAAGATCAGAATGACAGGCATTCCAAGTATGACCCTAGTATTACACATTGCTATCTTCAGTGCAGTTGCTTAGTTCACAGATATCAGCATATATAGTTAGTCAGGGTGAGAAGCCTATCAATTAACTGCTAGATTCAAAAACATGCCACAGATTCTCAGGATTGTCCCCTTACCCATCTTGTACATATAGATGTATGGCTTTGCCCCTTCATGTTTCCTAGCTTTTCTCCCTGCCCTCTCTTCATTTTCTAATCCTTAAGTTCTTGTTTTACTTTTAATTTTTTTAAA
>NW_004524645.1:901011-906385 GCF_000260255.1 Octodon degus
TAATGTTTTTCGTTCTTTATTAATTCTCCATTTTCTGATATCGTCTTCCATCTCCTTTTTCAGAGTACTGTAGTTTTCAATGAGAGGTCTTTCACATCCCTTGTTAGACTGATTCCTACGTATTTCACTTTTTGGATATTATTGTAAAAGGTGTTTTTTCCTAATTTCTTTTCTCAGTGAGTTTGTTATTCATGTACAAGAAAGCCATTAATTTTAGTGCTGACTTTGTATCTAGCTATGCTACTGCATTTGCTTGTCAAATTTATCAGGCTCCTTTTTAGAAGAGTCTTTTAGATCTTCTCTATAGAGCATCATATCATCTGCACATAATCGTAGTTTCAATTCTTTCCTTCCTATCCCTTTATTTCTTTTTCTTGTCTAATTGCTCTGGCTAATGTTTCCAGAGCTATACTGAATACACGTGGTGGTAGTGGGCATCCTTGTCTTGTTCTTTATTTTAGAGTGACAGCTTTCAGTTTTTGTTCATTTAGTATGATGTCAGCTGTTGGCTTGTCATAGATAGCTTTTATCAGATTGACATAAATACCATCTATTCAAATTTTCTTTGGGGCTTTTATCATAAATGAGTGCTAGAATTTGTCAAAACCTTTTTTGCATCTATTGAGATGATCATATAATTTTTGTCCTTGACTATGTTAATATGGTGTACTACATTTATTGATTTACATATACAGAGCCATCCCTGCATCCCTGGGATGAGTCCAGTGGACCATGGTGTATAATCTTCTTCGAGATTTTCTGTTTTTGCATCTGTGTTCATCGGGGAGATTCATCTGTAATTTTCTTTCTTAGTTGGATCCTTCTCTGGCTTTGGTATCAGGGTAATACATGCTTCCAGAAATGAATTTTGCAGTATTGCTTCTCTTTCAATTTCATTAAAGAGATTGAGAAGTTGCAGTGTTAGATCTCTAAATTTCTTGCAGAAGTCAACAGTGAATCCACCAGGACCAGGGTTTTTCCTAGCAACAGATTTTTTAAATTGCTTTTGTTAAAACAGCATTAAAGCTGTCTAAATTTCTACTGGGTAGTCTCATTCATAGTTTTCTAGTGTAGTGCAAAATTAGTATGATCAGTTCAAGTTGAAACATTAGGAAACAAACATCTGCTCAATGTCTCAAAAGAATATGGTACATAACAAAAGTGTTTGCAATCTTAAAAAAAACATAATATGATAACTTGTATATGAAATTTCTAAACTTCGGAAGATCTCAGACATTTAATGTCTTTTACAGTGTAAGAGATAGCATATCCAGTTTTAAGAGAAAATAGCTGCTATTTGACATTATATTAAAAATGACTGCTGTTTTGTAGATCTGTGCTGTCCTGGCTGCTGTGCTGGAGTTTGGTTCTGAAGGTCAGGAGAGTAGAATGGAAAGAAAAAGAAGAGAGCGGCAGCCCGTCACAGTCACAACTAATCTCCTGGCACAAGTCTTAATCAGCCCTCCAGGTAAGTGGACCAAACGTGTGCTGCAGAAGCGGTGGCTGCTAGCTCTGCAGAACCCCCCTACAGCTGAAGAGTGAGTAACATGGCCTTCCTGCCCCGAACACCTTTCTATGTATATTTATAGCTTGACAGGCACTTCCATGTGCATTCATAGGATTCGAAGTCTATATAAAATCACGTAAGTGTTTACAATGAAATTGACAGTTGAGGGCACATATAAATAGGTATGTCTATGTAGGCACACACAAACACACACAAACATATATACATATATGTACCTTTTCAAAACTACTGTATGGAGAGTTTAATACCATTCCTTCTTCACAAGCCCTTCAGTTTGTGCATCCCTCCTGCATCACAGAAACACTCCTTCCTCTGTACAAAACCTGAAGCCTGTAGATAATATTTATTAAAAAATAAATGTTTGTCTGCCCATATCTGCAAAAGGTTACGTGGAAATGAGCAACATGACAGAAGATCTGTCCTCTGCGAGGCACACCAGTGAAGAAGGATTTTGGGAAGTACACTGTGCCCTGGAGAAACACATGCCATTTGGAGAAACTTTTTTCTCCTTCATTTATTCAACAGTCCCTTAGAAGGCAGAGAAAGTGCATACTCTTGCCTTTCCAATCTTCCACGACCAACAAAATTATACATCAATAAATTGTGCTTGCTACTGGCCAGTGGACACCTCACTATATTCTCTGAACACTGGGCAGCTTAAATTCAAAGACAAGAATGAATATTCCTGTCTCATGTCTCGTGAATGTTAATGACAATGGGATTGAGTAACTGATTCCTGTTGTGTGCACAGACTGGGAAATTCTTTCAAATATGATAGTACCTTTTCTTAAAGAAAATCACTTTCCCCCCTCAACTTCAAAGTTAGCCACACACAAAAATCGCATGCTCACAATACCCTGAAGGTACTTCTTTCGTGATCTGGAGAAATAAAGGAAACTAACCTTTATTCACAACTCCTGGTTAACTATTATGAAGAACATGTTTTAAACGTTTTCCATGATCACTGAAGCCCTACAGCCAAGGGATAAAGTCTTTTTTTTTTAAAGTAACCCAAAGAGAAGTGATTCTTTTGTTCTGAGTTGTTATTGTAAAGCACCACATGAAAGAAGGGGGACTATGGGAACGTGGCAATGAAAAGGACAACAGCTCTGACGAATGAAAACAGGATATTAAGAACAGCCTCATAGGACTGAGCGCATACAGAACAAAAGCTGGAGGCTTCTAGGGAATGGGAGACATTTGAGCACAAATACTTTTATCACATTTTAATGTTAATGGATGACCCATAGTTTTTCCAGGCAGCACAGACCTGGGGCAATAAACATTAGGTTATCATTAAAGCATACACACACACACACACACACACACACACACACACACCCCGAGGCATACAATTTAATGTATCATAAAGTTAAAACTGCTTTCAAAACACACTAAATCATCCCCTTGCAACCCACGATCCACTTCCTGACATTTCAAACTGCTTTACTCTATCTAAACTAAACTGTTAGTTTACCAAATTATTGAGCCGATAGCATGCAGTCTTCAGGAAATTGAATTTTTCACTGAACAAAAAAGAGAAAAATAAAAATGCTCTCCATTCACTGTAACTTGAACTTTAAATACAGTTTTCAAGAATCTCAGGGAAGCTGCGCAGTGTGGCAGTGTGCATTCTGCTGGGAAACAGTAGCAACAACTAGGCGGCTGACGTGAACCCAGCACAATGGTTTCGTCAGGCCACAGAAGTATTTTCTTCCATTTATTCTTCTGATACAAATTCTGCAAATGCAAGAGAATGATGATTTATTTATGAAGACATCATGTGAGGGGGAGATAGTTCAGCAGTTTAAGCATCGGCCTGGCATGCACAAAGTCCTGAGTTTGATCCCCAGTACCAAAAATGAAACAAAACAAACCCACAAAGATGTCATTTGAGCATGTAGAGTTTGTTGGATTTAAACTTCTATGATCATTACAGTCTCTACACTATAGGGATCCTGAGAAGTAAATACTATGTCTTACTTTAAGCTGGATAAAATAGATCCATCTTTTTCCCTTTTTTAGATTCTGCTACAATTTATTCTTCTGTCTAATCTGAGCTTGCTATTCTAAGATGACTGATGAACTGCTGCAAGTTCTTCGCTAATCTATTTCCCCAGTTTTCTCTGAAGGTGAGCTGTCAGGAAAACCGGGGCTCAGCCCTAAGCGCGCTGTGCGCAAGTGTTCTTTGTCTGGTTTGCAGCCAGCACCATCAGTGGAGTGTCATGTAAAGAAACCCGAACCTTGAAACCCAATAAGCCTGAGTTCAAACCCTGGCTCTGCTGTTTCCTTGCGAAGGCAGAAAGGAGCCCAATGCTCTCTGTATCTCACCGTCACAGATGTTCTTCGTATCACACCCACAGTTCCCGTCTCTGTAAAGTGTGGGCCGTGAGAGCATTCTCATCTCAGAGGCCTCAGAGGATTACGCAAAGCAAGTTTTTTAAATTCCTGACAAAATTGTCCCTCTTGAGTCTTTTTCCCCCTTTGCTCCTGAGTCATCACTTCCCAGTCATCTTTAATAAAGCCATTACCTGTGTGTGTCTTTTTTAATTCGGAACCTCTTCAAACCATTTTTGTAAGCAGGAAGGGTGAGACTATATTTATTTATTCAGTAACATGCATAGTGTTTTATGTGAGGAAATAGATGTAAATAATAAATGAACCAGCACTGCTATCCTTAACATTAATGATTGCTGAATAATTGTCTTTACAATCTCTGCTATTTCCTGCACATTTCACCACCACTGTGATTCCCACCACAATTTTAAGACTTCACTTCTCTGCTGTCAGTCTCAGATCTCCCTTTACTCTGTGGAAACCCTTTGTCAGAATTTTTCGTTTTGCAGGAAATAAGGGACCCTAGCATAGATGAAGCACGTGAAACTCCTGCAAACTGAGAAGAGTTTCCGATTTCTTCTACTTGCAAGCCAATCAGTTAGCCCATCAGTTAGATGGATACTGACAAAAGATATGAGACCCCTAAATCACAGACAAAAGATATTTTTGCTAAGCAAGCTAGCCCTTGTTTCATATTCTGTGAGTTTGCTTTGTCTCTCAAGTCCCATGTAGTGTCCCAGGTAACATGTCACAAGCACAAGGGGTTCACACCCCAGCTAAGCAATACTAGGCACAGGGAAATCTGCATTTTGTATTACAGACTGCACGCAAACCTCCCCAGCCTCAGAGAAAGATGCTATCTCTGTCTTCCAAGACTGTCTGTTATTTAAGCATCTGTGAAAAACTAGTCTGGAACAAAGGCAGCCAGGACCTTGGCTCACAAAAGGTACAGAAATGTGAGAGATCCGTGAAGAATTATTTTGCAACAGATGCAATTCCTGTTTGTTTCCAGGGATCAGACCAGTGGTGGTAATGGAAAATCTGTCACCACTGGGCTCCCTAGAAATTATGGTAGAGACAGTTTCACTTGGAGATGAATAACCTTTGCGTCTTGAAGCCCAGAGGTGAAAGAAAGTCACAAAAAGTGATGATCTTCAACACCAGCTCCAAGCTCCTCGCCTCACTGCCTTCTTACAACTGAAACTACAGGCGAACTGGCAGAGTAAGATGCTCCCACTCAAAAGACTTTGCTTGAATAGAATAAGAGCTGTTAGTCATTTCCTTTATAATCCTAAATCAGCCTTGGTCTAGACTGCAACTTCAGCTCTTCACACTGATATTAAACTAGCTTTAAGAGTTTGTGATATTAAGACAGATAGTGTGGTTAATCTCAACTGCCTATGTTGTAGGCTAATATTAATAAGTTTCTCTTCTGGAGGGTTAACAATCTAAGTTTACAGACCAAAAATTAGAGAAAAAGAAGGGCTACAAGAACAGCCAACATTTTGG
>NW_004524645.1:907302-923109 GCF_000260255.1 Octodon degus
GATAGTAAGTTAGTGTTATTTCTTTTGCAACATTAGAAATGCCACATGTACATCAGTTTGGCTTTCTTTAATCTTTTTTTTAGGGTTTTAGCACTAATTTTGGAGTAAAACCAGGCAAAAATTCACCTCTTTCATTTCACAGGTTTCTTATTTTAGGTAATTCTGGATGCCAGGAACGACTCGGCACGAAGAATGTGGTGGTAAATACGAGAGGAAAGGTTTGCCCTTGCTGAGCTCACATTTCAGTAAAGGAAAGAAAAATAAAAGAGTAAGAAACTGATCATTTTAAACATCCTTACATGAAAAGAAAAGAAAAAGCATGAAAGAAAGTAGCTGGCTAGGTGTGGTCTGTTTTAGCAAACAGGACATTTCTACTAGTATCTGTTGAGCTCTCTTATCATTTTGACAATTTTCTGCCAATAAACAAGCAAAGAAAATTTTGGTTTCAGAGTAAAACTTTGCACCATTTTGTCACAGAGCTTTGATTTAATTTCTCAAGTTAAAGGCTTAGTTGCAGATACCATAAAAATAGCTTTCTTTCTCAAGGGCATTAAAATCTATCTCTTACTATTTCTCATCAGAAAGGTAATGTGGTGAATTATTGGAAAGGAGTGATCTTTTTATTTTAGCAATGACATTGGAGAGGGAACAGACATGAAGAGTTGGTGGGCCAAGAAAAGCAGGAACTATTGCATTTTAGTACATTTTGTGCTGCTATAACAGAATAATTGAGACTGGAGCATGAATACATAAGAAACAAAAATATTTCTCGCAGTTTTGAAAGCTGGGAAGTCCAAGATCAAGTCACTGCAGATCAGGATAGTGTCTTGCTGCTGTGCCCTCTGCAAGGGAGGAACACTATGTCTGATATGGCCAAAGAGCAGAGGAGGGAAAAGCCCTGCCCACAGCCTCCCTTATAGCAGCTTTAATCCATTCTTGAGCGGAAAAAACTCATGACCTAAGCACCTCCCAAGAGTCACACTACTGCATTTGGAACTCATTTGCAATACACATTAAAATCACAGCATTTAATCTGCAGAGTGGCTTGGACACCTAAGTGTTTGATCCTGGGATGCTAACCCAATGCATAAAACAACTATGGACATGCAGTTAAAGTCACGAGGACGGGTAAGAATCTAATGAATGGTCACTGGAAGTCACTGGTTTTGGCATTACTACCTACTTTGCTTCACTAGAAGAGGATATTCAGGAAGAGGATATTCAGGAAGGAAAAGAGGGAGTGAGGTGAAGCTAATAGGGAGAAATGAACATATGCTGACTTCATGAGCCACAGTGAGCCCCAAAGCTGAATTGAAGTCTTATCTTACACTGGTAGTTGGTGTCTTATTGACAAGGACAAAAATTGATAAAATTCTTTCAAAATAAATCAGTGCACTAGCTAGGTAAAATTTCAATAGCGTTTGGATCATGAATTTCAGATCTCATTACAAAAGAGGCTCAATGTGAAGTCCTGGGTTCAATCTCCAGTTATGACCAAAACAGAACCAGAAACAAAAACAAATGGGCTAACTGGACATAGAGAAACACACCTGTAATCCCAGTACTCTGGGTGGCTGAGATAGGAGAATTGCAAGCTGGAGCATAGCCTGGATAAATCAGTGATTTAGCAGGACCTCTTTTCAAAATATAAAATTGAAAAAATAATGTCTGAGGATGTAGCTCAATTCCCAGCGCCCTCAATCCCTATGAAAGAATGGGCTGCAAGGGAGATGGCTGCAGAGGTTTCTGTGGGAGAATGAAAAGCTGACTTGCAGCCACACAGAAGCCAAGGCAAAGCTTAGGGAAGGCTGGGGGGTGCGTGCCTCCAACATGAAGCAAATGAGCTTAATGGAAGGGCAGGGTGGCGCATGGGATAGATAAGCTCAACATAGATTTTTTGGTCTAAAAATCAAGATGAAAGCTATTTTTCTGGAGACAATATTTCTTTCTTTTTTTTGAGACAATATTTCTGCACAAAAGTATTTTTTAAAAATCTTGCAGGTTAGAACAAATCCCAGCTTAGCATGTGAGGGCACAGCTGTCATCCTAGCACTTCAGTGCCTGAGGAGGAATGCTGTGAGTTCAAGGCCAGCTTGAGCTACATAGTGAGTTCAAAGCCAATTTAGACTCTGTCTCAAAACAAGAGAAAAGAAAAAAAAAACTTATGTAGACTCTGAGGCTTGAGAAGATGTTTAAAATACTCTCACAGTAGGCTAAACTCAGAAAGATTTTTTTCCTTCTGTTATCAAAATAGTTATTTGTTCTGTGTTTAGAAGAAATTTTGAACACAATTTGTAAACAATATAAGACATTCATTTGGAGTTAATGCCGAAAGGTATGATTTTAAGCACATGACTTAAGGGTAATTATTATTAATTTGCCTTGTGTCTTATTTTATTGCTTTCTTCTGATTTAAAGAAAATAGTTTTATTTTAAACATTGGAATATGTTCCTAGTGTACATTTTATCTTGTGCATTCTATGCTTTTATTGACTCAAATTAAGAAGCTAACTTCTTAAATAAAAAAGGCAACATTGAAAGGACTTCATACTTCTGATGCAATCTAGGGCTTAAAATCACTTACAAAATATGTCTAGCTTTTAAGAACAATGAACTTTCAAGGTAGTTAAGTTATACGAAAGTGGAGTTATGTTTATTTTGTTAATAAATATAAATGCTAATTAGGGAGAGTATGACATAATTATATTGCAGAATTTCAATTTGAGCAAGCGACTTTTAATGTCTGATTTATCATCTTTAAAGACTTGTCAGTTATCTCTTGTTATGTGGCTTCTTTAACATGTCATTATTCAAGTCAACAGGAGCGCTTGATTGAGGGCACATCTCCAAACAGTTCTGCCAGCTGTCTAAGTCTTCTTTCCATTCCAAGGAAGTGACTCTCTCTCTCTTTCAAACTGATGCAAATATTTAATTTTACAACTTTAGTCATTTTCTTCCTTAGAATACAGACTGCGGGAATCACTCACTCCTGGACACTAGGCAAAGGATAGCAGGCAGAGGTAAGAATGCTGGTGACTTCCCCAAGGAAGCTTTGCTGTGCTCAAAGCCCTGCTAGTTAACCTCCGCTCAAACACGTACTGCCAAAGCATCACGGGTCCAAAGGGGGGTACTTGGATGGCCCTCCCCGCCCCCCGCCTATCAGCATCCAGAAGCAGTTCTTTGCCTGGGTGCTTCTTCATACTGATCCTGACTGGCAGCTCTGAGGATTAAACTCAGGTCCTTAGAGTTGTGGCTTTATGCACATTAGCCCCCTGGGGTGTTGAACTCCAAAACCTCTATTTTCTCCTCCTGGGTCTACTCTGTATCTAACAAAATCCTAGTTAGCCACTGTGATACACAGCATTTCTTCCATTCTAGGCAATCAAAGGAAACAAAACAAAACACCAGACCCTACAACAATATGTTGGATATGCTAATGATCAAGGGTCTTTCAGGGAGAAGGCAGATTCCAAGTTCCTTTTCAGAGCTGCTACTTGGGAACCCATTTTCTTCTTTATCACGAAGACTTCACACTCTCATCAGCAAAATCTTACTTACAATAGCACAAATGATCATTTGACTGAGTAAAAATGGTTTGTGGTGTGTATGTGTGTGTGGATCATTAAAAAAAAGTCTCTCAAAAATGCTGAATGAAAATCAAGACCAGTGTTTTCTTAATCAAACAAAATTTCCTTAGTGACTATAAAAAAAGCCATAGACACACGAGCAGACCATCTGGCCTTGCTGTGCTACTTGGGAGGGATTTTCCCCCTCATTTCCTCACTATTTTTCTCCTCATTTCCTGGTTATCTTTAGCAAGATATCGTTTTATATATAAATGATTTTTCACCATAGATCATGGTGCATTTGCTTTTGTGCACCCCTTTAGTAAATAACACTTCCAGGAAAATGCTTCTCTGTTGGAAGTAGCAGGCTTGAGACAGGAAAAGTGACCATCATGAGACCATTGCTTAATCCTGTGCCTGTTAATCATCTCTCTGTCACTGTCTCTCTCTCTCTCTCTCTGTCACTCTGTCTCTGTCACTCTCTGTCTCTGTCTCTCTGTGTGTCTCTCTCAGCCTCTGTCTCTCTATATCTGTCTCTGTCTCCTTCTCTCTGTCTCTGTCTCTCTATGTCTCTGTGCATCTGTCTCTGTGTGTGTGTCTCTGTCCCTCTCTCTGTCTTTTCATATACAAATATTGCATAGCAACAATTAAAACTCCCAACAAAACTGCTGCCCAGCTCCTTACAGAATATGACTGTGCTAAGCCCCCTCCTAAAAATAAGTCTGAACATAGAATTATTTTTGCATGGGCACTAAGACAACAATAAAGGTACAGTGAAAGCTCAATTAATTGAAATTTTCTGGAAATGTGAGAGTTCCAGTTAATTTCATATTCTAATTAACTGAACCCCTAGTAGAAAACCTTTTTATTAAAAAAAAAAACCCTCATTGAACCATTTCTGAAATGCTTTGAGTCTTTTCACTTTAGTTGCATATTTGCAAAACACATCCTAGATCTAATTTGAAGGTTCTTAGGTAATTCCAGATCTTATTGTTCCTTTACATTGTCATTATAAAGATCTTTTTCATTTGATCATTAGTCAAGATTTAAGAGATTGATTTGAATGTGTAATCTTGATCATGACAATGAATTTCAAATTAACCCACAATATCACCTTTTTCGTTGTATTTCTCTGAAGTCTTAGAAAAGTATAATATAGAAAACTGTGGTCAACAAAGAGGTTTGACTTGTAGCAAAGTTTAGATAAGTCTTTTGTAAGTTTGCATGCTAAGGGAAATAGTTAAAAATCCATTCATCATTACTTGATATTTAGAAAATATAAAAATGAATTATTTAATGTACTTCTAATCAATTCTTTTATTATATATTGATATTTGAGTTATATTTACACACACATATATAAACTTATTGAGAAAGTAGTAGTGCTCAGGTTTTCTGGTGGAACATAATAATGGCTGCTCAACACTGACCCCAAATGTCGTCTGTCACAGTGCAGCCACTGCCTGTCTAGCCATCACCTGGGTTCTCCATTCCAATTGCCACTGAGATGTAGACCACTCAGAGGGGCAAGTGTCAATTCTACAGAAATATAATTAAGATATGCCATAAGCATGGACTACTTTTCCATGGTAAGCCTAAGCATTATGTGTTGCAAACATGAGCTAATATAATCTTAAGATTTAAAAAAAGAAATTTAGATTATTCCACCTTAAGCTACCAAACACTATAATGCCATTTCATCAGACTACTGCCCATGACAAAGAGACTTGTAGTCTTACATCAGGCTTCTGGCCTTGTGGTAACAATTACTTATAGAAGTAATTCCTGCAAGGGTGAGATAGGAGATTGACAAAATAGTGGCCAGCACCACTTTGAGTTCTCCAATTCTGAGAGTCTCTTGTAGTGATAAGGAAAGAGAAGACTGCGATTTGTGCATGTTCTCTCTCCCTCTAAGTTTTTCTGTCTCTCACACACTCTTTTTTTGTGGGGAGGTGAGACAGGGAGAGAAACAGCCCTAGGGAATCCCTAAGGCAGCACTAGGCCAATTTATTTTGAGATCCTATTATGTTCCAGGAAAGCTGCTAGCTGCTGCTAGCTACATAATAGTAGAAATATCATATAGACTTCACTAAGGGACTAAATAAACCTGAAGCGATCATCTATATCTCACTTATAGACCTACTAAAGACCATTATCAGGAGATCAATGAAGGCAAATTTAGAGGTGAGATTGGTATTTCTGAATAGTGACTATTTGAAAACCACACAGCTGTAACACTCTAAAACAGGACTCTACAATGAACCAGAAATATATCTGTTCATGCAGCAATTTTATCAGTTAATGTATTGTACACAACCATGTGAGGTATTTTGAGGGAATACATGTATTGAATGTATACCTTAGATTTCAATTTTTTTTGTGGTAACAGAGATTGAACCCAGAGCTTTTACATTGAGCTACACTCAGACATTTTTATTTTTGTGATAGAGTCTCACTAAGTTACCCAGGTGGGACTTAAACTTGTGATCTTCCTGCCTCAATCTCTGATTCAGTATAGATCATGCAAACACAAAATCAATGGGATTTTCTTGCTCATTGCTATGGCTTATATCTAGATGCCCTTCTGTGTTGATGATAAATGAGCTTTGTGGAAGTAACTAGATCTAGAATATGTGAATATGGATTAAGGGTTGTGATAACTAAATTTGTTCAAGCAGTTAGGGGTGTGGATAATGAAATCACTACTCTGGGTATGGGTGGCACCACCAGGCTATAGCCTGAATGGAATAAAAGGAAAAGCAAGACTCATTACTTGCTGCTTCCTGATGCCTGCCTACTCTTGCCATGAACTATTTCTCCTTTTTGATGCCTCCCTGAATGATGTCCTGCCTTGGAGCTAGCCAACTGTGGACTGAAACCTCTATAAACTGTGAGCTGAAATACATCTTTCCTCTTTTAACCTGTGGGTGTTGGGTATCTTGCCCCAGTAACTAAGGCACTCATTTTGTCCATCTATTTGCACTGTCTTCTCTCAGTATCTTTTCATCAACTCTTGCCCTGAAGAGAGGCATTGGCACCTAGAGCCTAGGCCATTTTTCTTTCTACCTACTGCTCTCCACACACCTAGGGACTGTTACAGGCCTAGGCACCTTGGAGAGTTACAAAGATATTTTCTAAACTGGTCTTCAAAACGATTTCTAAGGCCATAAAGCAGATTAGGCTCCAACATCTGGCACTGCAGTTAATTTCTAGGTTAAATAGATACCCTTGACACCCTGGGGCCAAGAGTCTAGACAAAGAGCATCAGCCCTGTTAGAAGAGTTAAACGTACTACTGGCAATCATCTATGCAGCACAAGGGAGTGCTACCTACTCAATCGGTGTGACAATCAGTGTGATATGGCCCTTTCTTTCAATGGTTAAATACCTTCCTTAGAAAAGAATAAAAACTCTCATGATATGCTATTTAAGAAAAGAATAAAAACTCTCATGATATGCTATTTAGGTAGTCTCATACCTTAATAAAACTAATCTGTTTAAATTGTACAGTATTGATCCTTCACTGAGATATATATATATATATATATATATATATATATATATGGCTTGATGGAAATAATATTGATTTGAGGATTAGAACAAAGAATTAATATGCCTAATTCCTAAACACTGGACATGTGATATGATTTACATAAACCTGCTTTTCAATTTCCTTATGGCTGACCTTAGTGCCCACAACTTGTGATGCCCTTTACAAAAACTGACCCTAATCCCTACATAAACCCTTAGTAGAAGGTATTCTTCAGATGAGGACACCAAGGCTCTAGGTGAAGGGGTCATGCACAGGGCCACACAGCTGGCACATGCCAGAGTCCAATTTGGCATCTAAACTTTTATAAATTCAAAGATCTCTATGAAGAGTAGCAAAGCATGTTACTGCTACATTCTCAACACTTTGCTATATAAGTGGAAATAAAATTTAGACACTAGGTTCTGATGATGCTTCTACTAAACTTACAAAAGGTTAACAGTTAAGCATTGGACATTCATCCCTTCTTCACCAGGGGGAAACTGAGGAATGACTTTCAAATGCTAAAAGCATCTCCCTTTCCCTCAGAGGGATGGCCAGCTGGATCACACTGACAAGTGAGTTCTTTAACCATGGAGAACATTAGGAAAAAAACCAAAGTAAGACTAGATTACTTCCACAAGTCTCCTCAACAATATCCCTGGAACACTCTTGTTTTGTCTACCTACCCTGTCATCTCTCCTTTCCACCCAGTGAACAATGGCTTATGACTTCCCAGTTAGCAAGTTTGCAGGACAAAATGTACCAGTTATAATTAATATTTACTACAATAAATGTAAATATTTTAAAACACAACAGTTCCAAGAACATGTGATTTCCATTTTATTTTATGAAACACTAAAAATCCACTTGTCCACCTCATTAATTATAACTTGCTCTCAGCCTAGACCTGCATATAATTCCTCCTGACATAAATTAGAACAAGGTGCACAGAATGGAAGCAGCCTGTACACCAACCGGGCTACAAAATGTCAAGTTCCCAAACCTCTCCAAAGTGTAACATGACATTTTTCTAAGATTAGAGGCAGTTTATGAATTTAAAAACAGGGCTTAAAGACTCACCACAGTTAAACTCTACAGTAACTCCCGAAATATCCAAAGTAAACAGGACTAAGGGGGCCCTGGGGACGCAAAACCTTGTTAGAAGAGCAGAAACACTCCTTAGTAATTTCTTTGCAGAAAATAATGTGCATGTGTTCAACCAGAATTAAGAAGAATGCAACAATAAACTTCGAGGCTTGAAGCCCTCTAGAGATCTAACAGAGTCAAGAATAGGCCAGGAAAAGTAGTTCTCTTGCTACACATGAATGATTGAGTTAACGCTGCCTATTCATCTTAACAGTTAAGGCAGAAAAAGAGAATGACTTGTTAAAATTGTACTTTGAAAAAATAAAATAAAATAAAATTGTACTTTTCTTGACATGAATGTAATAAATATTCTTTTATCACATTCCCAGAAAGCAAATCGCCTAGAGAAGGATGTGATCAATGAGAAACAGTACTCTGTAGATTGATCTCTCCAGTCATTTTTCTCTACATCTTGGCCACAAATATGGGATCATACTTTACATTCTATTTTGTGAGTTGTTAGTCTAAATATATTAGGTGAGTTTTCATGTTGAAAGACTCTTCTGACTTTTCAAGATTAATCTTAAGTACCTTTTAGTACCACTGAAGTACTAGTGCTCCCTGCCAAATCAAATAGACTACACAAGCCAAAGACTTAATAAATACTAAAACGTGAGCACTTTTCCTCCCATGACAACATATACTATCAATGGAGGTGATGCTCTCCCCAGAAGGGAGAAAATTAGCTCCTAGTGCCAGATGTTCCTACTCTTTTTATGTTCAAAGTACGTGCACATATGGATGCACAGTACAGCTGTCCTTAAGTGGTGGGGGGCACATGTATGGAAAAGGCTTTCTGGGAGGGAAATCAATCCCCAAACAGGTTGTGCAACACTACACTACAGTATCAGGCTTCTAAAAAGACTCCCTGGGCTCAGGGTTATAAAGCACATTTGGGTGACAGGCAGTTCAGAGAACCCAGAACAGATTATCTCCCAAAGGGCTAGGACCAACCGAGCCTTCCACCATTTACCAGCTCTTGCTCTGTGCTGCCCCCTTGGGCTGAACCCTCACATTTCCTGGCCCCAAAGCTTTCAATTGACCCAAATAGATAGAACATCTAACCTCTAGTGCTTCTGGCCTCGGGACCCAGGTGGTAGCCAGGGAGACAAGAGGGCACTGAAAGGTGCAGATCTCTTTAGAAGCATCAACCTACAAGTGTCACAGGAGGAGGGAAAAGCCGCAAAGTCTCTCTCCTGCCCTTTAACCCTACCAGAGGGTGGGCCAGTTGTGCACAAAGCTGCTGTGGTCATAGGTCACAGAACTCACAAAGGAGCATGGCAGAAGCTGCAAAGCTTCATCACCATCTGTGCTGGTTAAGCCTCCTAAAGTGGCAGCCCAAAGATGTCTGCCCTGACCCTTGAGCCTGTGTATACAATGAGATGTCTCTCTCCAGATTATGTTGCTTCAGAGAGCACTGTTTCTACTAGAAATGGTGGTGATCCAAATGGGCTGGGCCTGCTCGCATGGACTTTTCAAAGCTAAGAGCTTTCTCATTCACAGTAGAAGAGGAATTCAGAGAGAGTGAGAGAGATCCTGCGTGCAAAAGATTCAGTAAACTTGTGCTACATTGAGGATGTTTCTCATTTTTGTTTTTGTTTTGGTACCAGGAATTGAACTCAGGGCCGCAAGCTTTCCAGGCAGGAGCTGTGCATCTCAGTCACATCCCCAGCCCCTACATGCAGGACGAAGAGAGTCTCATAAGAACTAGTATAGATGAGACCCCAGGAAGAAAGAGTAGACTGACACTGACAGTCATCAAACAGTTTGGTCTTCTGGCCAACTGATTAGAAGAAAACGAATTCTTCTCAGAACTGATGTGAATTTGGCCTCAAATTCTTCCCCCAGGATCCCCAAATAAGAAGCTTGTTCTGACTGACAACTGCATTTCAGCCTTGTGGACCATGGGTAAAGAACAGTGTCAGGCTATGCTTCAGATTCATGGCTAATACATAGATGCTGTTCTCCCCTGTAGATTTTGGGCAATCTGTTACACAGCAGTAGTAAATTAATTCACTTTCTCTTCTCTATAACCATACCAATGGATAATATCCTGGCAGTATCTGTCTCCTAAGGCACAGATCTTGGTCAGTGACATTCAGTTCAAAAAATGTTCAGTCTTCGGCTTCTACTATTTAACCATTTGAAAATCTACAATTAACCCTTGTAGGCTATGCCTAGCTCTTTTGTTAACAAACAAGATGAACAAGTCCTAGTGTTCAACCTCTGCTTGGTCACTTAGGATTTCTATCATATTCTCTTTATTGGCTCTCTGTCTTCGTACTCTCTATCACCAGGTTTACTCAGTGCTTAGCATTTCTACAGATCGTACGTTCACCTGGTGTGTTTTACTTAGGTAGTCTTTTAGCTGCTTAGAACTTTTCTTTATACATCTAGAACATTTACCCTGCTTGTCCAATGCCACCGTTTTTCTATAATGCTAAAGTCCAGCATGATGTAAGATATGGGAGTCTGAATATTCCTCCTTGTCTTAATTTTACTAAATTTTCCATTGGAAAAATAGAAGCAGTGATTGCTAAATCATAAGCTATGGTGGAAAGAAAAGGGAAGAGGAGGAGACATTGCTTATGGCTGAATTTGAATTGCTCCCGACATCTTCTCACCCCATAACTTCTCTCCAAGCCTATTTGTCTTCATTTGTAAAGTAAGCATGCTAATCTCAAATCAAAGAGCTACAGCACAGAATAAAAATGGTCAAGGCCCATAACAGAAGCAAACACACACAAATATATATAACTGCAAGAACTGAGGAGATACTTTTGGAAGCAATCATATGATAATTAGAATGCAGTAGCCATTACTCTGACCAAGAAGGAAATTGTATTTTAGGATTACAAAGAAAATTTGGCAGTTGCCACATGTGTTAGGTTATTTCTTCTGAAGTTGAGTAATTCCTCTGTCTCAAATATGGCGATTCCAAATTTAATTTATCTTGAATAGCTCCCAGGTCTCCCTGAGAACAATGTCTCACTCAATTCACTTCTGTACCTAAACTTCAGTAAAAAAGTTAAACTTATGTGAAGAACCATGCTGAGCTCAACAGGTCATGTTTTTGAATGTTTCTCTTACAGAATCCAAGGGGATATTTGGAGGTTGGGGAGAGTAGAATAAAATGCTCCCCCAAATCTCCATGTTCTTCAACTTCTGACTTGTGAAGAAATCCCTTAAGGATACTATAAAATAACCCAACCTGTTCCCAAGAGTTTTCTTCCTACCGTTTCCGGTGTGCTACCCAGGGAGCATCTCCACTGCCTCCTAGCGGTTACGCCATTTGCAGACTGCCTCATCCCTGAGTGGCCCTCCTCCTCTGAACATCAAGAACTTTTACTTCCAGATTTACGGGACTTGCTTTCTTGAAGCAAGCTTTCCCTTTCTGTAGATTACTTGTCATTAAAATAACAATGCATACACTCCTTAGTCAAATTAGCAATCATCTTGTGGAAGTGTATCAAATGTAGATAAAGTACAAAGAAACAATGGTGATAGTCTTATTTTTTAACATAGACTTAATGAATAACTTTGCTGTTGAATTCAGCAGCCTGGAGCAATGAAAAACTCACATAGCTTTAAAATCCACAACCTTGGCAGACTTCTTCATGAAAAAAAAAAGTTTAAGATATTCATAGCTTCTCTGACTCAAAAATAAAAATAAATCTCAAAACCATACAAGGTAACATTATTATACTCCAAATATTCTTTCAAAAAGTTCTTATTAGCTGATAAGAACATAATTTGCTACAAAATGTTGACTTATATTTTAGTGTTTTGGTAGCTCAGCCTTTAAACATAATATAGCTTTACTGCTTTCAGAGGCACACTAGTTAGGGAATTTACTGTGCTTCACAACAATGTGCTGAATTAAGGAAGCCCCTTACTCAGTGACTGGCCTAGAGCAGGGATCTGCAACCTATTGATGAATAGTTTTGGGTGAACAGAGATATGGGGATTGTGAAGGGAAAGGCCGGAAGTTGTTGAGAAACAGCCCACGAATATACTTACGAAGGCACCATTTGATCTCAGAAAAGAAAAGGTTGATTCTTGGTGGTGTCCAAGTCCACTAAGTGAATTAAAGTAACAGGTTCAGTAATTTTGGGCAATCTTAGACTAATAAGAAGAAGCTCACACTGTAATTGTGCACAAAGATATAATTATTGGGGTGGCTACTGATCACAAATTAGGTTTCAATCTGCATACTTGGTACCGAGCCAGCAACACAGACACCCAATCTAGTCCTCTACCCACTTTCATGTTGTGGCTGAAAAAAGTATCATATTATTTTGGCATGCATTTATACAAAAATCAAATCTCCGGGTCTACAAATCAAGCTTTTTTCAGAACACAGCTATCTCCAATTGTTCATGAAGCTTATGGCTGAGCTGAGTCTGAGACAGACTTCAAGGCCCAAAATATTTACTCGCTGGCCCTTTGGGAACCAAGTTGCTGACCTCCAGCCTAGAATCCTGAGGCATGGGAATCACGCAGCAGCTTCACACCATCCTCTCCCAGTCTAGGGTTGTCCACAGATCCTGGAAATCAATGACAGGATCTTTGAACATTGCTCTTGTCACTCACGAAGCCTGTCACACATAGACGCTCACACACACACCTTAACTACTGGGAAGGAGAAAAGAGGAGAGTGATTAAATCTGAGCCCACCTCCATATGCTATAGTTGTGAGAATATTTTGTTTGTTATTTTTAAAGGTATGGAATAGGAGCATCTTCATTTGGTATAAAAATCTGCATAATAAAGAAGCACGTGGTTCTTGACCTTTCAACCACCATGCCCTAATTCTTCCTCTTCAAAATGCTAGGTGCTTAGCATTTTCTAAAATACAATTCACACCTCAAAAAATACCCACTTCAAGTATGCAGTTCAACAGTTTGAAATATATTTGCAGAGTTGCATATTGCCACAGTCCAACTGCAGAACAGTTTAAGTCCTATTAGAAATCACTCCCCATTCTCACCCCAGCCACTGGCCACCACTAATTGTTCTGTCTCTGTGGGTTTGCACCTTCTGGATAACTCTCCTAAGTGACTATTTTGACTGGCTTCTCTCACTTAGCATAATATTTTTTTGACCTCTTAACTTTTAACTTCACAAATCCACATGTTTAGAAGTAACTGATGAAGCCATCACAGAAAAAGTAATTGGTGGTACACTATCTTTTGAGGTTTTCTTTTTTCTGAGTGTGGGGACAGGGTAGTGTAGGGGATTAGAAGCGGTGCATTCACACTGAGCTGTATCATCAGCCTTTTTTATTTTGAGGCAAGGTCTCCTTAAATTGCTAAACTGCCAGTTGTGGGCTCAAATATGTGATTCTCCTGCCTGCCTCTCAGAAAGCTGGAATGAGAGTCATGCACCACTATGCTTGACTCCTTCGGGCTTTTTGGAGTGCTGAAAAATGCCCACACGCTTCTCTTATGGTCCAAGAGGCCACCTATGGGTGGGCGCCATGTCACCTAGGAAAGCACTGCCATGACATGATCATTCTATCAATCGTCCAACAAATATTCACAGGGCACAGGCCCAGTGGGGCACAAGGAGGACGATGAGACACCCGTGCCAGTCGCAGGTCTGTTCTCTTCACAGCCTTCCATTCTGCAGCATCCTGCCTTGATCAGTCAGGCCCTGAGCATCATACTGCTTTGCGCACACACAGTACACATTTTCTTGAGTTTTCTTTTTCTAATTAAAATGATCTAAGCTTTTAAGATGTGCAAAATGATTCAAGTTGCCCTCAACTTTTCAGCCTTCTGAAGAAACCTCCTGGTTCCCCCATTCTCTTCTTACTCAGCTCTCCACATTCTTCCTTTCTTTCACCCTAGGACTCCTCATTTGATTCAAATTTTGCCATTAAGATACTGCAATATCCACCAGATATTAGGCAAGCAAAGAAACAACACCCAAATACTGTCTGTTCATTTCTTTATCTTAGTATCTAGAGCTTGCCATCGTGTTATTGCTTGCCCACCAGCAAAGGCTCAGAGTTTCCATTCCTGAAGTAAGCTTGGCAAAGTCTCTGTAATCCAGGCACAGAGTTTAAAGTAGTGGCTTTCAGGTCACGGGATATTAAAAACTGAATGGTTCCTTGTTCCTCCAATCAGGTGAGTCTATCTCCTGCATGGACAGATCTTTTAAGTGTACAGCATTTGTACGTACTAACACTGCTTGATCCTCAAGGATAGAGTCAAAATCAAACACATCTGGGCCTATTTAACCTGGAAAAATGCCCCCAGAATGGCATGTTAGCTTTGTCTCTGAAGGGCTGTCAGAGACCAGAGTAAATGCATACGTTCTGTTTTGGGGAAGGCACGCAAAGGGGGGGAGGAACAGAAAGAAGCAAATACATCCCTGCTCAACTGGGATGAATCTCCTGAGAATCCAGGTGTGCTGGCGCCGTTGGGGACCATTAAGAAAGGGCTGGTCTTGACACAGTAGGAATGCCAACAGGACAAGTCTCTAGGAGGTGAACCAAGCTTTCCAACTGCCAGTGATTACCTTTCAAGGGTGATAGCAAGGGAGCAGTTTAGGGAAATTGGGAGTTGAAAGCAGCTGTGAAGGTTAAAACCCCAAGACTGGTATACTGTTGTGACAAAGACAGAGTCTTAATGTCAACAGCAACATACTTGTGAAACATTTATGGAGCTATTTAGCGAATGAAAAGAAAAGCTTTAGTTAACATGTATATGTTAGTGTTGGAGATTTTCAACCTGTTCAGATACTTAATATAGTATTTCTAAAGAACAAAAGGTACTAAGGTCAAAACAAGAAATGGTTTTTTTGGAATTGAAAATATATATAAATATGTAATATATCGTATGGATGGGCAGAGAGCTCATGAACAAAAACCAAACTGCATGGGAAGTATTTTAAGGAATCAAAAACTGGGATATCATTTTATTGAACAGTTTTTGCATATCAAAAGAAATCAACAACAGAGTTAAAAGAAAACCCACAAAGTGGGAAAAAATTTTAGCCAACATTCCCTCAGACAAAGGAATTCTACCTAGAACATATAAAGAATTTTTAAAAAATCAGGCCCCCAAAATTCAAAGATCCAATAAAAAATGGGCATTTGAGATGACTATATACTTCTTAGATGAAGAAATAAAAATGGAAGATAAACATATGAAAAAATGTTCCACATCATTGTTCATTCAAGAAATGCAAACTAAAACAACACTGAGATTCCATCTCACACCAGAAAGAATGCCTATTATCAACAAGTCAATCAATAAGAAATGCTGGAGAGGCAGTGGGAAAAAAGGAACTCTTCTCTACTGTGGGTGGGAGTGTACACTGGTAAAATCTCTGTGGAAATCAGTGTGGTGAATCCTCAAAACCTAGGATTAGAGGCCACATTCAAACCCAGTTCTTCCTTCTGGGTATTTTTCCAGAAGAACTAAAAACATCGTACAACAGTGATATCTGAGATCCTATGTTGATAGCAGCACAATTTGTCATTGCTAAATCTTGAGAACAACTCAAATGACCATCAACTGAGGAATGGATTAAAACAATGTGGTACTTTTATGCA
>NW_004524645.1:923748-926401 GCF_000260255.1 Octodon degus
TGATAATTTGTCTTTAAATATATATTCTTAAAATGCTTTTTATGTCCAAATCACCTTGATCATTAGAGAAGAGCTATATGAAAAAACTCGACATTTAAGAAAACAAAGCAGTTTTTTTCTATAAGAAAATGATGAACTTATCTTGATGTAAATTATAAAGAACACAATAATGTACTATTATTATCTTTCAATTTTTATTTTTAAAGAGTACACGATAGTATGAAGACAGAGAATGTCACTAAACAAAATAATGTGAATTTCACAGTATTTGTTTTATTGTGTAGTTGTCTTCCAATTAGTTGTTCATATTACCAGATATATGCATGCAAAATTGGAAGAAAGAAAAAAAGAAATAAATATAAAATTAAGAAGATAAAAAGGTCAAAGAATTAAAAAGAGGAGACAAAACAAATTAAGCACCAACTACTTCTTTCTACAGACCCGCAGAAATGCACAATACAGTTGTCCAACCATCCTGCTTACATACATAGATAAATCTCTTTCCTCTGCTCCCTTTCCGGTCCTTCTCAACTCAGTAATTCCTTCCTTTTGAACAGGTTCATTCTCTTTTCCCAGTGTCTGTTGTACCCCTCAGATTTCATTTTCTCTTTAGGTTCTCACACTAAGTAGACAGTATGATGTTTGCACATGTGGGTCCGATTTATTTCACTTAGGAGTATGTTCTCTAGTTACATTCATTTACTGATAAGAGCTTCAGTTTTATTCTTTTTTATAGCTGAGTAATACTTCATTGTGTAAAAATACCACGTCTTTATTATCCATTCCTCAGATTTCCCAGCAGCCCCTCCATCATTTGTTATTGACTGACTTCTTGAAGTTATCCATTCTTTCTGGGATGACATGGAATTTCAGTGTTGTTTTAATTTGCATTTCTTGAATGACCAAAGATGTTGAACATTTTTTCACATATTTAATTGCCATTTGTATTTCTTTATTTAATAAGTGTATGTGCATCTCAGATGCCCATTTTTGGATTGGGTCTTTAAATTTGGGGTCTTGATTTTTTAAAATTCTTTATATAAAGAACACAATAATTTAAAAATGTGTAAGACTGCATTACTTTCGGCAAGAACTAATTAGAAGTCCTTGGTGCCAGGGAGATAGCTTAGAGGAATAAGTGCAAGGTCCTGAGTTCAATCCCGGATACAAAAGAAAAAAAAAGTTCAGAAAAAAGAAGTACTCTAGTTTTCTTGAAGTTACATTTTCTACCTTTGGTTCAAACATAAAAAAAAAATCAAACTATTGTGCAAGTTTGAAGGCTTTGTTGTTGGGTATGGTGGTGCCCGCCTATAATCCCAGTGCTCAAGGCTGAGGCAGAAGGATTGCTACAAATTTAAGGCAAGCATGATCTACATAGGGAGAACTCATCTCAAAAAAAGGCTTTTTAAAATCAGAAAACAATAAACACTCAGTCTCTGATATATATATATATATATATATATATATATATCTGCCAATTAAATTTTCTTATATTGAATGTACTGTTTCATGTTATGGCTTGAGAGACTCTGATAAAATTTAGTACTGAGTACTTGAAGATCGGTACAGCCTCAATTATGATATCCATTACATGCAAGTGCCATTTTATCCCAAACAATCAATATGGTACATTTTAACAGCTTATTTTAATTTAGTAACACACATTCAACAGATAGGTAAGCCTAGAAAATTTCAAATTATCCCCTATAGGCCTCAAAGATGAATCTGTTGACCAGGACTGCCAAACAGCTGAGATTTTTGGGGGCATGTTCTATGCACACTTTATGGGCTAGGCAATGTGTCCATCAATTTGAGTTGCAGTCTTTTCAGGAAAGAATGTCCAGCTGCCGATCCAATCTCAGCAAACTGATCCCAATTTGCATGAAGCAACTGTAAGCCTAAAAGGTCATGTCACATTGCCAGTCTTCCATATGCAAGGTTTCCATATCCTCAGAGGCACCCAACTGTGGACTGATTTATATTTGGGGAGAAAAAGTAATCTCCACTAAATAGGCACAACCTTTCTTTCCTCATCATTATTCCCTCACCAGTACAGTGTAACAATGATTTGCATATCATTTGCTTTGCATTACAATTGCAAGCAAACTAGACATGCTTTAAAATAATTGGAGAGCTGGGTGTAATGCTCAACTGTAATCCCAGGGTAATCTCAGCACTTGGGAGGCTGAGACAGGGGGATTGCAAGTTCAAGGCCACCTTGGACTACACAGTGAGTTGATGTCCAGCTTGAATTACATCAAGACCTTGTCTCAAAAAAACAGTGTATGTGACTCTGTTCAGAGATTATATGTGATGTACTATTTTATATAAGGAACTTGAGCATCTGTGGCTTTTCTTACTTGTAGGAGTCCTAGAACTAACACTTCACCAGATACTAAGGGAAAGCTCAAAAGATTCCTTGTACATAATAGCAAAAAGGAAAGCAAAGCTGAGCACAGCTGAGGATTGAGGTAATATTATGAGGTTTATCCAATGAATGATACTAATACTGTCCCTTTAAAATAAAGTGACCAAAAGCCAACATTTTGGCCTTAGCCTTCCAAGGTCAATTAAGACTCTGGACATAAAAGAACTTGCATTGTAACGTCATGTAACTCGGTAGTGTCCCAAATTTTCTGATCAAGGAGATTAT
>NW_004524645.1:927006-931986 GCF_000260255.1 Octodon degus
TAGGAAGAATGCATGCAATGTGTTAATTATTGAAACTGTCCTAGCAATTTGGTTTGAAACTGTCTCATTGCTATTTGTTTATCAATAAAATTTTGGAAAAAATAAAATAAAGAGACCACCAGGTAATGAGAAAGTAGAGGCATGTTACTGGAAGCTCAAGCAACTCCTTGCTATAAAACTCTAAAAGCATAACATCAATGAACTTTTTGCTCTGTAAGCAACACAAGGGCTCCATAGGAAGGGGCAATTGTATAATGTCACTAGAACAGGAATCTTAAATGAAGTCACAGGAAGGATGCCTGGTATTATAAAGTTATAATTTCCAAGAGACTTTCTGAAGGAACACAAATTTGATAGAGAAAATTTCTAGCATTTCCTCCAAGAAGGATGACTTGTGTCTAAGCAAGTAGCTTGGGCCATCATTACAAAAGCCAAAATTATCCCATGTACTCCTACAAACAAAAGAGGCTCATGCTCTCGATTCTTATGAATATAATGTTTCTTTTTCAAAGTTACCTTGCAACATAGTCTACAAATACCTCTGGATATTTCTTAAAGCAAGTTAAGCATTTTCAAGATACTTTGAAGTACTATTTGCCGTGCTATGGAAACTAATACATTTCTAAACACATTCTATTATTTTGGAGGGATCAGTGTACATTTCAGTGTGAGCTCTGTTGGTAATGAGGCTTGGCTGTATTGAACTGTCACTTGAGTATAGTTGGCTGGGATCACAATTGCATAGACATGGGTGAGAACAGTTCAAGGCAAGCCTTCATCTAGAAACAGCGATGCCTCCTGGCAGTTCATAAATCTCTACTTCTGAGAAAGGAATGCTTCATTCTGGATGGCTTCAGCATTCCTGGGGGGCTTCATATTACAGCACAATTGTACAGCATAGTCTTCAGGCTGGGCCATAAATAGCAATGAGTTAATGATAACTACCATCAGAATTTTGGGCATGTAGTTGCAACTTCTGTTCTGTAACCAATAAAATGAGGGAATGAGAAAAATTAAAGATGGAATTCAAGTTTACAAATTAAAGGCTGGGAATGTAGCTCAGTGATAAAGAACATGCATACAAGCTTAGTATGAGCCAGGCCCTGGGTTCCATTGGCAGCAGCAAAAAGGAAAAAAAAAAATTACAACTCATGCAGGAGGCATTTATTTATTTATGCATTTATTTATTTTGGCTTTTCAAGGCATCTCACTATGTAATCTGGTCTGTTCTTGAACTCACTATGTAACCTACATTGCCCTTGAACACTTGGAGATATTCCTGCCACAGCCTTCTGAGTGTTGGAATTACAGGCCGGCCCTACTGCACCCAGCTAATTTTCTATATGAGGTTATAATTTATTCATCTTTCAAGTAATCTGTAATTTATATGTAAATATAAAACATGCATTTACATTCTAATGCTGATAAGCATATACTATTTGTACTATTTCAAACAGAATTTTTGGTTTATTGTTATTCTAAAGCAGGAAAAAAGATCATAGATTAAAATTTGATAATCCTATGTTTTAATTACTTTTTTCAGTGTTGAGATGAAATATCTGACTTCCCAAGTTAAAGGGGGAGGTTTATTTAGCTCACAATTGACAGAGGTTTCAGTGCATAATCAGCTGGCTCCAAGGCAGGATGGCATTGCAGAGGAGAAAAGCTGTTCATTGCAGACAAAGACAGCAAAAGCAACAAGGGACCTTAACAGCATCTTTCTGCCCCTTGTATCTCATCCAGAGTACTTAAGTTGAGAAGCACTCACACCCTTAATCCTATTGCCCTGGAGCCTAGCACTGTACCATGAATCAATTCCAGGGTCACACACTTTAGATCCAGCTACCAGTGAAAAAGCCCTGCCTATGACCACCTGTGGCTTTAGGGAGACATCTAGACACACGCTAAGCCATAAAATGGTATAAATATATTTTCATGTAAAATACTATTTTCTGTAGTTATATAATAATTATTGTTATCACATAAACTTAATTTAAATTTCAAGATATGATCGTATTTTCCTTGCTTGTTTTAGAGTTTTAAGTACCTATTAAAAATACCATAGCCAAGCATGATGATGTACATCCTACAATCCCCGAACTGAGGAGGTCAAGGAGTTCAGGGTCTGCGTGGGCTGCACAGTGAGTTTAATGCTAGATGCAACTACAGAGCAAGACCTCGCCTGGGCAACTTAGCAAGACTCCATCTCAAAATAAAATTTTTAAGGGCTGGTAAGATAGCTCAGCCGACTAAGGGCCTCCTTAGGCAAGTGCAGGGATCAAGTTTCGATCCCCAGCACCACACGCTGCTCTGCCCTCTCACCCAGGCCCACTGAGCCAACCACCAAGACTGGGAGTGGTGGTATGTGCTTGTAATCGCAGGTCTGGGGAGGCTGAAAACAGGAGGATCATCATGAGTTTGAGCTGTGTAGTGAGACCCTGTACCAAATACATTAAAAACAAAATTAAATTTTTTTTTGAAACATGGTCTTGCTATGTAATCTAAGCTGGCTTTGAAATAACTATGTAGCCCAAGCTGCCCTCAGACTTGCAGCAATCCTCCTGCCTCAGCCTCTCAGGTTAAAATTACAGGCATGCATCACAATGTCCAGCTTAGAAAACATTTTAAAAGAGGTAAAGATGTAGCATGGTGGTATAGTATTTACCTAGCATACAGGAAGCCCTGGGTCCAATCTCCAGTACTTGTTAACACACACACACACACACACACCACACACACACACACACACACGCACTCATGCAGACACACAACAGATTAGCATGTTCCTCCATTAACCATGAATATATAGCCATAACATTCAAAAACAAATTTAAATAGATTGGTAGTCACCAGAGGCCAGGTGGGCACGGAATCTTGCCCCTGATGGCCGGGCAATTCTCCAGGTTCAACCACCCCAGCAAGACAATGAAGGCTCTTCTACCTAGGTCAGTGATTCTCAGGGAGGTTGACTCTGCCTCCAGTGGACATACAGCAATGTTTTGAGACATCTGAGGTTAGCATATTTTGGGAAGTGGGGTACAACTGGCATACAGTGGGTGGACGTAAGGGATGCTCCTGAGTTCCTACACACACATACACAGAACAGCCCCCACAAAGGTTTATTAACCCCCAAATATCAACAACTGCAGTTGAGCAACCCTATCCTGAAAGAACCTAGATTATGTTGAGAACCATTTCAGATTCAAGACCGAATAGCCTATAAATATATGTTTGGGTATATACACATATACAAACAATGAAGGTACATAGCACCCCTATTTAATATATGCAAATGCAAAAATATGGGGAATATCTTGGGGTAAATGGAGAATCTAAATAGACTCAGCAATTTTCTAATACTTAATGTGCTTATTCCTCTGAGTGAATATGTGTGGCAGTGGGGGTCTGCCTTGTTTTAAGTATCAATTCTATGTGTTTCTCAGTATTTTATGAAAAGCTGATCTAATGTTTAAACATATATTTTCCATAACATGGATCTTTTTTTGTTCTCCATATATCAGCCAGGATTCAACCCTTGGCCTAGCAATCACGGGTAGGAGATATTTTAGAAAAATCAGTTATACATAGAGATAAGCCCAAGGAGGTGTGAGAACTTTACTGGAAGTTGCCTAATGTGCTCACATTAGATTAGAAAGTATCTTACTCACTTTTTATTTTTTATTTTTTTTTTAATTTTATTTATTTATTTATGTGTGTGTGTGTGTGTGTGTGGCCAGCTCAGCCCACCGGGGGCGGGGCTGGCTGGCATGTGGTGCTGGGAGATTGAACCGCGGTCCCTGTGCTTTGCTAAGCTTGTTTTAAGTAAGTGCTTTAGACCACTGAGCCATCTCACCAGCCCCCTTACTCACTTTTTAAAATCCAATACAAATGCTGCTGTGCTTCACACCTGCAATCACAGCAGTTTGAAAGCTGAAGCAGCAGGAACTCTAAGTTCAACCCCAGCCTGGGCAACTTAGTGACTCAGCAAGCTCTGGTCTCAAAGAAAAAAAAAACATGAAAATAAAGAGGGCTGGGGACATAGGTCAATGAGAAGAACCTATGTTCAATCTTCACCAAAAGAACAATAATAATAATTACAATAATTCAGTACAAAGAGGTATCACTATACACAATGCAAATGGCTAAAATTTAAAAAAAAGGGTGAACTCCGAGAAACTTGACCAGTGAGACATTTCTGGTAGGAATGTGAGTGGTTTAGCCTCTGTGGAACCCAGTTTGGCAGTTTGTTATAAAACTAAATATGCACTTACCACAAGACCTAGCAACTGCACTCCTGGGCATTTATCCCAGAGAAACAGAAACTTGTAGGTCACATGAAATCTTGTACACAAATACTCAGTGATTTCATTTGTACCCAAATAGGAAGCAAAGTAAATGTCCTTGAACAAAGGGAATGGGTAAAAGACGACAGATACATCCATACCATGGAATGCTAATCAGCAACAAAAAGGAAAAATATGAGTAATATATTCAACAGCTTGGACAAACCTTCAGAGAATTATGCGGATTGAAATAAAAGCCAGTCTCAAGGGGCTCCACCCTTTACAATTACATTTACACAATATTCTTGAAGTAAAAAAGATACAGAGGTGGAGGCCTGAGGTTGTAGCCTTGAACCAAGGGTGTGGGATCCATCCCCAGCACCAAAAAGGCAGGAAAAAACATAGAGAAGAAAAACAGATTACTGGTTGTCAGAGATAAGGGAAAGAGGAGGGATAAAGGAAGGCAAATAGCACAAGGGACCATCTCTTACATTTTTCTGTTCTGCAACTTCCTAATGATATGAAATTACTCAAACTAAAAAAAAAAATCTTAAAACTATATTTCTGCTGGCTGTGGTGGTGCAAGCCTGTAATCCCAGCACTCAGGAGGCTAAGGAAGGAGGAGTTTATGGCCAGCCTGAATTACACAGAGTTCAAAGCCAGCCTGAACTATGTAGAAAGACCCCGCCTCAAAAAA
>NW_004524645.1:932541-948813 GCF_000260255.1 Octodon degus
CACTTTGTAGTTCAGGCTGCCCTTGAATTCACTTTATAGCCCAGGCTGGTCTCAAACTCTCAACGATCCTACTGCCTCAGCCTTCTGAGTGCTTGGATTACAGGGTCGTGCCACCACACCCAGTTGTAAATGTTAAAAAATTCAAAGTGCTACAAAGAGCAAAATACATGAAGAAGAAATGTTTTCATGGATTAGATTATGAAAATTAATGATAAGTGACATATCCACAAATGACATTAGAAGAATTTATACTATATGGGTATATTATTCAGTAAAAACAAAATAGTTTTCATTGGTTGGGGAGATAGCTCAGCAGCGTAAGTGCTGACCTGGCAAGCACAAGGTCCCAAGTTTGATCCCCTGTACCACACACACACACACACACACACACACACACACACACACACACAAGAAAACAGTTTTCTAACATTTTAAAGGCATATTTAAACATATATACATGTATGCATACACAGTAAATACAAATATACACATGAACACATACCTTTGCGTAAAGAAATGTTTTGGGTCATTATAAACACTTAATACATTATCCTAATTTGTGTACATATACACACATATACGTATGCATACCTTAGTGTAGGTGAATGTATGTTATTTTGGGACAGATGGAGGTGTCTATGAAATTCCAACTTCTCTGAAATTTGCTTCTTGAGAAAAAGATCCTAACTTGACATTTCTAACTGCTTCATAGCTAATCAATCATTATGTGCTTTATATGTCGTTTTTTACATAATCCTTTATTTAGTCAGTATACAAACTAGTAAGCTGTTTCGATTTTATGAGTAAAGAAGGTTGCAGGATTTTAGAAATAATTCAAGATTGAAGATCCCTGAGGATCCCTAAGGATCTGTTGGGTTTCAGAAAATGATTCCCCAAAATGTGGATCGTTGCCATGCTGAGTGCTTCAGACACAACCCACAGACTTCGTCCAGGATTTCTCTGACCTCCTGCCTCATATGTCCAGATGTATGTGGGAGTGGGGAGTGCCCTGAATTTCTCTTATGTGGGGGGTAAAGTGGTTCCTACAATGGGAAGTGATTGTGATGAACACTTTCTTTGGAATCTTATCAACTCAAAGAAGATTACATCACAGGAAACCCACCTGAAGTTTGGTCAGTGCCACTTATTCTTTTGAGTACTATTACCTGGGGGACTTTGATCTGCCTCAATAAGAGAACTTTTTAGTCAGCACGCACTTTCTTTCCTCACCATCCCTGACTTGTTTGATTCTCCCTCTAGAAGCCTCAAGCCCTTGGAGGGTTCTGTAATTCAAAATGCTATTTAAGCTTCCACCCTTCTTCCGGTCTCATGTTTTGTGCAGCTCCTATAAACACGTATTCACTAATGGACTTTCACACCTTTTTTCTTGCTAATCTACCCATTGCCAGTGTATTCATGGACTCAAATATCAAACCTTCAGACAGGGAAAGGAAAATTCGCTGTACTCCTACTGGGATCTCAAGCTTCTAGCTGCACTGCCTGAAGTCATTCTCTTATTATGCAATAGTTAACTACTGTCAAAATAACATCGAAACACTATTGAACTAGAGGTAGCATTTTACTTTTCTTTTTAATTTTTTTAAAAGAGAGATTACTGTGTTCAAATTAAACCTAAATCAGAAGCGCAATGTTTTGGGAAAGCAGACATGAGTGCTTAGTAGAATGATGGAAGACTAGAGGATGACCTTTTCTACCTCATTTCTTCCTTGTGTGTCTGAGCAATAGCCTCCTCCTTCTTCCTGTCCTAAGCAGTTCTACAAAACTCTTCAAGTGTTGAGGAACAAAGGTCAAAATATGCCACACTGGATTATAACTGGAAAAAAAGTCTCCATGGATCTCTTACATTTCTGCACATTCTATGGACAGAGAGGCTGACTGCCTTTGTTCCAAATTATCATTTCAAAAACATTCATGTAGTGAATACCCTTTAAAAATAGAGATAGTCTCTCCCTCCAGACCAACCTGAAGGCACACTCACTCTCCATTATAAAAGATTCAGGTTCTCTCAGCTCAGGCTTCAGTAGGGGTGAAACACTCAGGCCCTAAGCAGAAAGAAAAGTTGGATATAAAAGTATAGCACTGTCCTGGGTTGCTACATGTTGCCTTTATAAGAGACCAGAATAAACCACAGGAAGTATGCCTCCTTCACATAAAGATTATTTTGAGCCCTAAAGAAAGACTATAAGTATCCCTCTTGTAAAGGAAACTTATACCCACAAACAAAATCTCCATTTGTGAGGAAATGGAGATCCTGAATCAGAAAGAAGAGGATAACTGTGAATCCAGAAGATTCTTGGCAACAGAGAAGACACTGGTTTAAATGCACACAACAAACTTTTCTTTCTGCTTATTGTGCTTTTTCTGGTCAATGTTGCAAAGATTGGAAATTGTTCGTGTGACCAGTAAGAGAAAAGTCAAATGCATTATGGCACCTTGTCACAACGAGATGCTATGCAGCTGTTTAAAAAACTGGGGGAAGTTCTCTGTGCTGTTATGGAAAGATCTCCTAGATACATTGTAAAGTGGAGAAAAATCTCGGGACAAAACAGAATATACAGAAGGTCATTATTTGCATACAATGAGGGAAGTATATTTGCATGTGCCTCCAACAATCAGAAAATTCTGTGTAGGAATGGATGTCACCACTGGAAACATAGTATACTATGTAATACAACTTCCACCAGCTTAATAATGACAATATTTATGTACCAATTAGGGATTTGAGAAATCCTCCAACGAAGTTTTTCTTTGGGATGGCATTACTCAAATTAGCATAAGGATCAGACAGGAACACAAAATTCTGGGTTGACTGTTTCAAACAATGTTTGAAGCCCCTTGGGATCACACAATTAGGACTTGAGCCTATCCCGATTGCTTTTATACTGTTTCTTTAAATGATCCAAAGCTAATCAGCAATTTACCTGGCTAAAATTCAGTTGGTCTGGTTATGCTTTGAAGAGCATACTCTCTTCTTACATTTTCTGCTTTCAGACAGAGGATTTGCAAAAGAGCTAACAACAAAGGGATTTTTAACCTTCAAAGCCTTAATTAGGAAACAAGAGCAAATGGTAGATTTTTGCAGAGGAACCACAAATACGTATTCTTGTGGGTCTTTGCCTGATTGCATTTGTTAATAAGGAACGCTAAGACATGTGCACCAAAAACAGTTCAAGGTCTTTTGGTAGCAAATTAGACTTGTAAATTTGATGTAAGTTGATCACTAAAAGAACTTATATTCTTTGAAGATTAGAATTCATAAATGTATGAAAGAATTAAATGGTTTTTCCCCTAGTGATATAAAGCATTAAATGGCAGGGGAAAAAAAAACTCTTCAAAAACAAAACAATTCATCTGAAAAATATTCAATAAAAATGTTAAATAGGAAAAATATGTTAACCAGTTTCTAGTGGATGAGCAAGCATGGCAGAAGCGTGAAAAGGGTGAAGTTAAGGACACTAGCTGGTTTGGGACTGTCCTTCAACCTCACTGGTTTATTTTATTTTATTATCCAACTGTGGCAGGCCTAAGCATGGCAATCTCTTCATCCCTGTAAGACAAAGAAAGCAAGACTCATTCTGATCAGCAGAAAACTGGATGGCCTCTCTAGCCTTCAAGAGGGCAGGGACTCCGGATCAAGGAGAAATGAATGTCTTTGAAGATGTATCTTAGATTGTTTTGTTAATACATAAAATCCCCTCTCTTTACAGGCAGAAGTCTCATTTCAAAAGGAAAATGCAAGTCAATGAGGATTAGTTTGGCTCCTCAGAGGTCAGAACTAAATATACAAAACTAATAATAAGGCACTGAAATAAACAAGAATGTGAAATTGCTCATCCGCGGGCATGATGTAACTAATACTGACATAATTTCTAGGCAGAAAAACAAAACTAGGTCAAAGCACGTTGGCCTAACATAATAAGCATTTTTGCTTCCAGATTTTTAGCATGTAGCCTGTGTCTGCAGGCATTAATGTCTTCTGTTATCAATGTTCGGGACTGTCACAAACAATTCATGTCTTCTCACTCTTTGTTAGTTAAACCAAAACAATGTACTTTACATGTGAAGATTTCAATTCTGAAAGCTGCTATGTTAAAAGGCGGAAAACTATTCAGAAAGTGTCTCCTGCAGCCTAGGAAGCATTAAGCAATAAATATTCATTATTTAATAGTCTGCTATCATGTTCAATAGTCTAGCATTATCTATTCAGAAAGTTACACCCCTCTCAATTAATTATTATGATTTTTCCTTCCTTCACTCAGAACCATATAAAAAGGAAAACAACATCAATCTCCTTGCAAATTCACATTGAACACTGACCAACAAAAAGAATCTCAACAGCATCATTCACTGAAAAGCCATTTTTCTCTTCCATTTTCCCCAGCATACACAGGCTAGAAGAACACAGTTTTCTCCCTTCTAGTTGTCACATTCCACAAAGCACAGTTGATTAATTCATGAGAAAAAGATCCACCTCACTCTAAACTTTTCTTCTGGATAAACATAATCCTCCTAGTTTGTATTATTTGACATTTTCATATTTACCTAAAACTCATGGCAGAGATTGTAATAGTACAAAACTCAAATAGGAGCCCATTTGTCTACATGGAGTTTCCAGATAGCACTTTCTCCTAAATAATGATACAGTCTTTCCTGCCTTGACTCATTATAAACCATAAACCCATCCCAGTTATCTTGGAATTTATTAACACATTAAATTACAGCCTATGACTGAAAGTATCCAAATTATACCTTACTAGATAGAAGACATGTGGTTCAGGCATAAATCAGAGTTGAGAAGACTTAAATTCCAAATGTACATTTGCTCCCACCTTGCTCATTGATAGAAGCTGAAATTTTATTGTACTAAAATTTCAACCTACAAACATTAAATTCTCAACTAGTAATTTTTCTCTCAATTCATAAAGTATTTTACATGAAAGAGTCAATCCTGTATAAATATATAAATATGCACTATTTGATATATTATTTATCTGGCTATTCATCTAGCTATTGCTAATCTACCAGAACATTCAATGAATTCCATTTGTCCACAAACTACTCCTTCCTCCTACCTGCTCAAAGACAATCACATCAAAATCAACTCAGCCTAGTCAGGCATAGTGACACATACCTCCTAGTACTCTGAGAGGCTGAGGAGGAGGACTGCAAATTTGAGCATAGCTTGAAAAATTTAGCAAGACCTTGTATAAAAGACCTATGAAGGGCTAGGTTATAGCTCAGTGCAAAAGCCCTAATTTTAATTCCCCTGTGCTCCAAAATAAAATCCTTAAGCATCACTCTTAAGGCTCGATATACAACAATTAACAGTCTGGCATGTACCCTTTGAAAACCTTTCAGCCCTATTGTCTCCATAAACTATGAAATGGCTCTGAAATATCTATTGCACCATTTAAATCATAACTTTCAGTCTGTCATATCCAAAAGCACCAAAAATGCTTTGTCCATCACATATCTTGAATTTCTGCATGGAAAATGTGGCTGCCATCTGCATAAAGGGGAATACTTACTGAAACAAGCTCTCTTAGTTGCTGAGTGACCTTGGGTCTGCCATTCACCTGGCAAAATAAACCAATTGCACATGGGCTTTTGGCCTAAAACATCATGGTGGGCTCAATGAGAACAAACAGCAGGTTTCATCTTGGCTATCAGGCTTTGGGTGATTAGAGGGCAGGTCCCATATTATCATCATTTCTGCACCCCCATCTAGCAGAAGAAAAGCCAAGCTACTTGCCATGTTCTAGGCTGGGTCCTCACCCAAAACACAACCAAATTGGGTTTTTTAAATTTTTTAATTAATTTTATTAAAAAACAAATAGCAATGAGACAGTCTCAAGACAGGTTAGTAGGACAGTTACAATAATTAATACATTTCATATTGTTGTCTTTGTAGTAATTATTCATAGTGCAAGATACAGACATGATATCTTGTCTAAACAATAGTAGTACAAATCTTTCTTCTCATTGAATTAAGAGAAAGTACCTGTATGCCTATCCTATTTTGTATGTATATATATATTTTTTTCCACTACAAAATTGTCCTTCATTCATATCCCCTTTTTTGTTTTCTCTTGTCAGAGATGGGTATTCCACTGCTGTTAAAGAAGCTGTATTTGGAGAAGTCTTTAAAGGATCTTTTCATACTTGATGCCAGTTCAAAGATTGTAGGTACTTGAACTCAGCGAAATAACCCAATATTGTCTAATAGTTCATAATAGTAGTAGGTTATCAGAATGAAATTGTTAAGCAAAAACAAATTTCAATTTTTCTCTGTTAGCAATCAATTAGTTCTTGCTCTTACTTCCTCATAACCACTCTATATCTTAAGAGCATTTTCCACTGTTCTCTTTCTTACTAAAATTTACTAGTATATGCCCATAAAATATGTAATGATTCTTATTATACTGCAGACACTAAGCTTGGGCTGGGGATTCAAAGATAATTAAGATGTGAGTCTTGCTCAGGAGGACCTGAACCCCAAGAAAAGCAGACAAATGATTCACTGGAAGTGTATACACCATCTCAAGTACTGTCCCTGGCTAAGTGGAGGCTATAGATATAGCTATTTCTTTCCACTTCTTATAACCCAAGTAGGTAGTGCCCAGCACAGAGTGGACTTACAAACAGTGCAAACCTATGTGTGCCATCTTCCCTGTTCACTTTGTCCTCTGTCTTCCTGGCTGTCACTCTTACAGACACCAGTGGCCCAGATGTTGGATCAGACTGCTAAGAAAGAGCAGGTGAAATGGTCTGACCCATAAGCAGACATGCCAGCAAGTCCCACCTGGTCTGACCAAGGCATGACCTGGCCCCCAAGAATTGTACCTGAAAGGGCAAGCATATATTTTGCAGCTACAGATTCCACTACTTGGATTTCTCCAATTTAAGATTCATCCCAAGGGGTAAAGGGTTAAGATGGATTTAACTCATTCATATGGCTTCTCTCTCACCGTGTGTTGCAAACCATCCACTGGTTCCAAAAAAATAAGAGCAACGTTTTAAGGTAGGAGATGGAGAATGGAAAAACGGCGAGTTATGAATTCACTGCACGTTAGGATAGATTTGGGGCAAGTACTTCTGAGAGACCAAGAGATTGAAGGGTGGAGCTAGAGAGGTGAAAATTAGTGCAAAGTTTTGTATTTCAAATATTGTCAGATTGGCCTATTGCAATGGTATGACAATTTCCTTCTTCTGTATTGACATCCTGCATAGTGTGGGGACATGACCCCTAAACTCAGAATTTAATTTTACATTCTTCAGATTACTTTTCAAAATAGTGTTTTTCAATTGGGTCAATCATTTCTCATGAGAAAATGATCTGGTTTAAACAACAAACTCTCACAACTCCAAAGGTTGATCAATGGATACTAAGTTGCAGTTAGATAAAAGTAAGAGGCTCCTGTGCTCTATTGCCTGGTGGGGTGGACACAGATAATGAGGATCTAGTGTATGGCTCCAGAAGGCTACAAGAAAGGATTTTCAATGTCTTCACTGCAAAGTGGTAAATGTGGGAGGACACAGATTCCACAGTGTGTACATGCATCAAAACATGGACAGTTCTTATGCTTTATGTATCAGTTAAAAATAAATTTAATTTGTGAAACTAAGCATGGTAAGGCATGCCTGTAACTGCAGCTGTGGCAGGATGATGAAAATTTGAGCCCAGGTTGGATAATAGTTAACAAGACCCTGTCTCAAAGGGGGAAAAAAGGTTAAGGATGTGTCTCAGTATGAGTTCAGGCCCCAGTACCACACACACAAAGTACAAGTCAACAAACAGCCATTTCACCATACAATAGCTCCCACAGGACTGCTAGTACAGTAAACTATACATCAGATTGAAAGTTCTTTGAAAACAGGGACCATATCAAAATCTTGCCTGGAGCCTAAAGTCACCTGGCATATAATAATCCCTTGCCATGTAGTTTCAGTACATGAACTAGTGGATATATTAATCCTGTTGGTGCTGAGTACATGTCAAATGATATAAGAGCTGAAGAGAACTCTGCCATTATACTTATCATAAGGAACTCTTCTGTATGCATTTGTACCAGAAACAGCCAGAGTCTCTTCCCTGTGATTACCTGTTTACCCAGAACCTCTTCTTTAAAGCAATAAATAAATAAATAAATAAATAAATAAATAAATCAGGTGTTTTTGAGGAGGATATTTTTGGTTTTCAAGGTTTTGTTTTTGTTTTTAGGGAAGTCCCCTAGAGAAAATTTTGTACGTGTGCCTCAACTTTTTGAGTTCTGTAACACCCCCTTCTGGAGGCCATGAAGTATTTAAATCTCCTGTCAATGAGTATTTTCCTCCAGAGCAGGAACAAAATCCTGTGTATCCCAATGGTGCCATAATATTGTGTCCTCTCATTTAAAGAAATTTCTAGAACATGTCTGTTCATGAAACTAGGCAAATAACCTTCTAGAACAAAACCCCTGCGATGAGTTTGGTCTGAAATAGAAGGGCCAGAATAAACTGATAAATTGCCCTATATCTAAAAGGAAATTAGATTCCTGTTTGACCTGGTTTTATTGCCCTTTGTTTAATAAGTGTATTTTATATTCTCTTCCTTGAGTGAGCTCGTATTTACAGGAGCCATTGTCCTAAGATTAAAGAATTGCTAACTAACTGTTCTAAATCAGCAGAGTAATTCTCTGGGGCTCCGGGAAGAGGCATCCGCTGTCTGGTCTTCCACCATAGAAACTTCAAGCCTGACCCCTGCAGGTGGATAAGTGAAATGCACACCTCCAACTGGAGCCTGTTCTTTCTTTGAAAAGTCTCACAAAGTTCTTAAATCAAAAACACACTAAGTACAACAGGGATATTGATGACGTCGATAAACTAAGTTGCTTTGGAAAGTAGCAACCACTCGATTAAAAAGAATTTAAATTATATCCACAAAATAATCTGATGTGGTCAGCCATTAATTATTTTTGCCTATCAAGAAAAATCCAAACATTTTGGAGGAACAGGGATCTTTAAATCATGTGGGTTAAAAATATTCTGATTTGGCCCCATCTTTTTCTAATCAAACAAATTACTCTTTGTCCAGTGACCAAATCGCAGCCACCACCACCACTGAAGCACACACAGCCCAGGTTGCCATAACTACCTTGGATGTCTATTTACCACACAAGGGATCAAAGCCAGAGACATCCACATACATACTTAGCCTTAGAACTTGCTGGAATGTCTGTGGATAGCATGCAACCACCAATTAACAGATCTGCTTGCAGCCCATGCAGTCCACAGCCAGGCAAACTGAGAACTGGCATCACAGAGGACAATGAGGGAAAGTTACTCAAGAAATGATGGCAAAGCAACCAAAGAGGGTCTACAATTATAATATTATGTATTATAATATTTCCTAAGAGATAGCAGGGAAGAAATTAAAACTTTAACATATGCTGAAGACATTGAGCTTTCTAAACCATGTGCAAAAACTTAAAACATCTGTTGAAAGGAAACATTTCTCAGATGCATAGTTAAAATTCCGGTTACAGTATCTTCCTATTAGATGTCATAAAAGCTGCCTGATCTCGGCGTGGGGACAAATGAGAACAGAAATTCCTTTTTTAAACTTTAAAAGCTTGATTTTCAAATGAAAGAAACCACACAACAAACTGGGGATGCGACATGTTGGTTACAGAATGATAAGTAAAAGGATGTTGAAGGAGAGGTTCGGTTTTCATCTCCAACATGCTTTTGAGATCCTGAGCCTACACAGGTAGTCTTTCTGGGTGGATGAGAATGCATTCCCAGACTTGGCCCTAACTTGTCGTGTCTCTTTATACTTAACCTTTCTTTGCCTTCACTTCACCATTTGTTCAATGAGGATCAAATTGCCCTTCATTCTCTCCTGGGGTTGTGGCAGAGAATAAATAGATCATGTTTGTAAAGGACTTTCTAATCCTCGGAGGAAAGATTAATACGAAGACTTTCATTATGAAGCCAGATGTCCTTGGGCATTTTAATTCCAATCTAAAGAATGCAAAATGGGCTAATCAAACTGAGTCCCAGCTTCCTTGGAACAGGAGCATCCTAGCCTTGTAAGAATTTAGCAGCTTAGTGACTCATTTCAGATGATCAGAAATGTAGCATGTACCTTGTTCTCTTTTTGGAGTCTTTTCTAAAGTTAGCAGGATGTTAAAAGCTTGAAATCTGTCTTGTAGGCAATTTTGTCTGGAGAATCTGATTTTTTTTTCAGCTTTAGAATGAAGTATTTGTTCTTCTCCTGTGTGAGGACAATGGGCTGCTTGCGACCTGGGGAGGATGTCTGCAGTTGTGGGAATGCCACAGGCAAACCTGTTGTTTTTGGCCCAGCTTCTAGAACAGGTGGCCATGCCTTTCCTTTTGCCTATGAATGTAGCAAATTCCTTCTCAAGGAGCGTTCAGCAAAGTTTCCCACTATGATCAGAGTGCAGAGAAAGGTTGGCACGCATTTTTAAATTGCTTCCTGATAAAAGGCAAATCAGGTTTACACTTTTGGGGGGTCCACCAGACCCCTAGGTGGCCTTGCAAGCCGTCAAAGAAATCTTGTCCTACACCATTCCTTTTCTGCTAGCCTGGCAGAAGCTCAAACCCTTCTGCATCTTAGAGCCAGCCACGCTGCCTTCTAATTCTGCTGGCAATTTCTGGCCACCCAGATTTTCTGGGTAGTTCACAGCACGGGTCACCTGTAGGCTGCCACAGCACGACTGAACATTTGTGCAGCCCTAGGGATGGCTCGTACATCAGCAAAGAGATTGAGTTTCATTGCTGAGCCGATGACACAGGGTCAGTTTGATAGTTAACCCTGTAAATCCAGCAGGGGCTGCCGGGCTGAGATGACAAATGGGCTGGTGGGTGTGACTCATCCTGCCTGGGTGCAGCAGTTTTGCTTTGAGAGAAACTAAAACGAAGCTGAGATTAACCCATGCAGTGATGCCACCATCTCATCCCGCTACATTCTTGTGCTGGACTGTCTGGTTTTCCTGGATGAACAATAATCCTCCTTCTCTTTCATCTCCTCCCCCTCTCATGCTTTTTTCAAGTCCCCAACAGACCAAAAAATGTTAGATACAGAACGACATGGGATAAAAAGTTGTTCATTCATTAAGTATCTAAAGAGTTGCTGCATGTGTACGTGTGCCCCAAAAGCTTCAGTAGTGGCCTGCTTTCCAACTGTACATGAATGCCACAGCTACGCATGGGAAAAACTCTCCCCTGCTCAGGAGAGCATGCCTTGGGCATCAGGGCACAGGGAGTGCCACCATTCTAGAGGAACTGTGTGGGAACAGGGATTCTGGAAACTGAGCTTAGATGTCCTCCGGGAGAGGAGAGGACAGGTGGCTTTCACAAGATCAAATGACTTCTTTGTTCCGGCCAAGGACCTTTGTCAAAAATAGTTCTGCATTCCTCTTTTTCCTTTTGAATCCTTTGCATTTAGCATTCTCAATCCTCCTCCCCATCCATCTGACTGTGAGATCCTAGAATAACGAAGCTGGACTCTGAGTCTGTACAACATAAAGGAAAAGCCACGTCCACCCCCACACCTAGGTCTCCAGGGAAGCAAAGGCAACTCACTGAAAAGCACAGGAGCCTGGTGGGCGCTTCTGTGCTTCCTGAATTTTTCAAGTATTATTACTTGGGGGATAACGGTGGGACAGCAAGGCTGAGGGTCTTTCTGAGTGACCACTCCGTGGGGACTGGACTTCACCTCCCAAAGCTGCAGGGAGGAGAGAGAAACTTCTTAACTTCTCGCCCTAGGCATGAATTGGAAGGTCCAAGTTCCCTAAAGTAAGCACGCTGGAGGGCAAGCTCCCGGCCCACTTTCAAGAAAAAGTGCGGCACTTTTTGGGTGGCAATACAGATACCAGCTTTCCCACCCGGGCATATTCTGTAGTTTAAGGTGTTACTACTCCTCTATAGCTCTGTCCTTCCAGCCTACTGGTATGTTTTTCCGGTGTACCCTTCAGCCTATGTGAGTACTGATCTTGAGATTTAAATATTGACCTAAGTAAGTTTGAGTTGTAAATCACACTCTTTTCTGGACTTCCCAACCAGCCCTGCTCTTCCTTAACTGCAAAGCCTATAAACCTCTGCTTGGGCTGAGAAGGAATTTTATTATCATGCCCCAAGGCGACGGAAGAAGCTGCTGGTTTTGCATTCTTTTCAAAGGCTCATTTAAGTAATCCCCAAGCCCTATCTCTGCTCATTCCTTTCAAGGCATCCTGTGAACCGAAGCAACACAGTTTCCCAACTGCTGGGACAGAAGAAACTCATGTGCAGTTTTCTGCTAAGATCCTGCCCTTACTTTGGGGTGGTTCCCTCTGCTGAGCCAGAAACTCACTAAGAGCTCCGAACGGAAAGCTAGAATGAGCCAAGCAGCCCAGTGTAATTCTTTTCAGCATGTTCAGCTGCCTTTATTCTAATAATCCCATGGCATAGAGTAAACGCTAAAAGCTCAACACCGAGGCTGCACAATGCACTCCTGTGGCCACATAGTCTACAAACCCGCTCTTAGTCGCTTACAATGACTGCCTGCCATCCCCAACCACCGTGAAAGGCAAAAGTGGGCACGAGTGGCGAGGACCGGGGTGGGCGCGGACCCCAGGTAATCGGCTCCTTGGGTCGCCTTAGAAAAACGCAGCTAGGTCTTTCCGCTCAAAGGATCGACTCGGACGTACGTTCCTAAGTCGCCCAGCTCTCGGGAGTAACAGGTCGTTGGGGTCCCACGCTGCGCCGTCCTTCGCCCGCAGGCGCGGACGCCGCCGCCACACTTACCTGCCTCATGTTTAGAATTCCATGACCCATCCGGCAGGGAGCGAGTTGCATGGACGCGCACGCCGCAGGCTTCCCAGGGGAGACAGCGAAGCCAACCGTGGCCCAAGACAAAAGCGGCTGCGCGACATCCACCGCCAGCAGAGAGCACGTTTTCGCCCTCTTTTTCTTTGATCCGCTGCTACACGCACTCTGCCCAAGACAAGGTCAAGTTTCTCAACCTATTCGTTCCCAGCCTATGAAAAGTCGGGCACAGGGAAGCGAGGGCCGCCTGGCTCTTATTTCCAATCAGTTCTCAGGGACGTCGTAGGCGGCTGGCGCGGGCCACGGAAGTGCCTCGCCAATCAGGAGCGGGGGGTGGTCCTGGGAGCCCGGTAGGCTGCCTTGCCAGGACTGGGGAGCTTTCAGGAGCCCAAGGACTGCACACAGCTTTAGACAGTGCCCAGAGCTCCCCAAGTAAAGGATGAGTTCTTTTCTTACCGAACAGCTCTGTGTCTACTCAGTGCTTAACTAGCTGTGGGCCTTAAAACCTCACATTTCAAGAGCTTCCTAAAAGCTCAGTAGAATAAGCATTTGCCTGGCAAGCGCAGGGTCCTGAGTTCAATTCCTGGTACCAAAAAAAAAAAAAAAGCATCAAAAGATTTGGAAGGTGCTGAAAAGTTCACCGCTCAGGACCCCAGGGTATTTTTTAAAGGGCATCTTGCACTGGATACCTACTATTGCAAAAACACTGGGGAGGAATAGAAATTGCTATGTGGAAGAATATATGCAGTGTATTATTTGTTGAAACTGTACTTTCGATTTGATTTGAAACTGTCTCATTGCTATATGTTTATCAATAAAACTTTGAAAAGAAAAAAAAAGAAATTGCTATGTGGAATGCTTTCACGGAAATAAGCAAGTAAGGAAGGAGGGTGTACCTGGCTCAGTGCCATATCAAATGTATACCCAGTTATGGGAAAAAAATCTTAATAAAGTTATGCACAGGAATACCTGGAAGCACAACAACTAGGCCTAATTTCAGATTTAGAAAAATTTCATTTGAACAATAAAGTCTGGCAGAGCACCATGGTGCAAGCTTGTAATCCCAGCACTCAGGCGCTTGAGGCAGGTCAATCACTGGGAGTTTGAGGCCTGCCTGTGCTACATAGTGAGTCAGTTGTTCTGTCTCTCTGTCTCTCTGCTGCACACACACACACAGGCCAGACCAGTGTTTTATTAAAAATTTTAAAAGAAGTGCATCTCCTTGAAACTGTGGCTCACATTCCCTGCGAGGTTCATCTCCCAAGCTTCCTACCAGGGCCAACTGGGCATGAGCTCAGCAGGCTGGCAGGAGAACTGGCCTGTTTCTCAGAAACTTCAACCCACACTCTAAAAGAATGTCCAAAGTGTGCAGGCTGAGCAAAGGCTACTTCATGTGGAAGCAGTAACATATTTTTCCAAAAAAATTGACCACAGTTCTGTGAGGATGAGCCAACAGAAGCCTTAAAATTTTTGGTATTAGAGGGGAAAAGAAACAACTTAGCAAATAACGACTCAGTAGCTGTGGAATCGCATCTGTCTGTAGGAGTACAATGTGTGAGCTTGGCCCTAGTTTTTGAAAATTGGCAGCCTAAACTGGTTGTGGCAGCACACACCTGTAATCCCACTACTCTTAGGAGGCTGGAGCAAGAGGATCCAGCCTGAGAAATTTAGTAAGAGCATTTCTCAAAAATTAAAAAGGGCTGGGGATATGGCCTAGTGAGAAGGCTCTGGGTTCAATTCTCAATATGTCAGAGAAAAAAGAAAGAAAGAAAGAAGAAAGAAAGAAAGAAAGAAAGAAAGAAAGAAAGAAAGAAAGAAAGAAAGAAAGAATTTGGCAGCCTAAGGTCTGCACCTAGCGATCCCCATCCTTAGCCCCAGCCCAGGCCTCCACCTGAGAAGCCTTAGGACATACCAAGTGACACAAGTTGACCTCTGTCTACTTCCAGTCCTTACTGTCTGCTGCAAGGTCACTATGACTTAGAACAGGGTGTCTGAACCTTAGCCTAGCTGGCATGGGTGTTAGACTGTTCTCTGGTGGGCCAGCTGGGTGCATTGTCCTATGTTTAGCAGCATCCACTACACCCCACTGCCTACCCATAATCATGATCAGTAATGGCTCCAGATATTACTGAATATTCCTAAAGTAGTAAAATCATGCCTTGAAGGAATAATTTCCAAAGTTGAATGTGCAGGGAAACTTCTGGGAAGCCTGTTTAAAATGTGAACTGGAAATTGGATTGGGTAGGTTTACAGAGAGGGGCAATCAGCATTTCATCCCGCTGCTGAAGGACTCCTAACTCACTGTGAGAGAAGATGTTCCAGGTGTAGTGGTACCTACCTATATTCCTAGCATGCAGAAGGCTGAGGCAGGAGAGTCAGCAAGAGTTCAAGGCCTGTCTCAGACACATAATGAGTTTAAGATCATTGTTGACTACATAACAAAACTCTGTCTCAAAAAGGGAGCATTGGATGGGGATGAACGATTGCATATATCACTGCACCAGATATGCCCAAGACACAGCAAGCTACCTAGGGCTGTTGCCAATAAATGCCACAGTACCTCAGCCCCACCACACATCTATTGACTCAACAGAAGCATCTCACAATAGCACACTGTCATCACCTCAAAGGCAAATATGACCTGGGATTTCTTCTGTCAAGCATTTTGCCCTTACAAATAGTTTGTCATTTTGCTTCTCCTTTGACCCACTTACCCACATTCTAAGAGACTGAGGCACGTGGCTCTCAAGCCCTACCTTGGGCAATTCAGCAAGACCCAATCTCAAAAAGCAAAACAGGACTACAGATGTAGCGAAATGTGAAGGCCCTGAGCTTACGATCTTTTTTTTTTTTTTTTTTTCAGTACTGGGGATTGAACTCAGGTAGCACTTGCCAGGCAAGCACTTATTCTATTGAGTTATCTCCTGGCCCAGGTTTTTTTTTCCCCTGAGTTTAAACCCTATTACTGGGGGAAAAAAAGGAGAGCTATCTGTGCTTGCCTTCGTCCTTTCCTTATCACGCACTACGACAGGTGGTGTCCTTAGCAAGTGCCTCTTACGAGTGCCTACTGAGAGCCAAGCTCTGTACCAAGAATTTCCCAACATGCACTACTTCATCTCCACCAAAAAATCCCACCAGCAGACCACCACCACTGACAGGCAGGATTACTAAATAAACAGGTCCAGGTTTTAGCTTTCTAAGTGACTGAATGGGGCTGGCCAGATAGCTCAGCGGACTGCAGCACCTGCTTAGGCAGAGCGTAGAGGTCAGGGTTCGATCCCTAGCATGCTGTGCTGGCCCTGCTCCTGGGGTGCCCTGAGGCAGCAATTGAGACTGGGTACAGTGGCACTCATCTGTAATCCCAGCACTTCACTTGGGAGGCTGAAAACAGGAGAATCACTATGAGTCCAGATCTGTGTAGTGAGACCCTGTACACCCTGTAAT